>NC_068361.1:79542468-79707468 GCF_020536995.1 Dreissena polymorpha | reverse complement strand
GTACCTTTTTACCCAAGATATAGTTTAAGCGGAAAGTGTCGTCCATGATTAGCCTGTGCGGACTGCACAGACTAATCTGGGACGACACTTCACGCACATGCATTATGCCCAGTTTTCTGAGAACAAGACTCAATTCATAGAACATATGGCGCCGTGGTGTAGTGGATATGGTGTCCGCCTAGCGACCGCGAGGTCACGTGTTTGATACCCACTGTAGGAATGTTCTTTAAATATCCTCCATAGACACCAGGCACTGATTTTAGTCCCAGGAAACGGACCCGAGAGCGTTTTAAGTAAGCATTAGGCTTTGGATGCAATCGAGCTTAGATTTATATGTTAAAACTTATCCATAGAATGCATTTGATTGGAGTAATCAGAGAGACGCTATTTGAATTGTAGCACCGACATAGGTAAAACAACAATAAACGCGAGAATTGTGTCTCAATAAAACATGTGTTGCGTTACTAATTGTAACGAAAAGCAACGAAAACACTGACAAAAAAAAAACAAATAAAAATGTAGGAAGTTTAAAAAAACTCTGACTTGTCGACTATTTGAAAGCAAAAACATTACGTTGAATCATTGAATAACAACTACTTATACAAAACAATTTTGTTTTTGTTTTTTGTAATTAAGGTTTTGTTGTTCAGTGTCCCTACATTCTTTGAAGGGGGAATGTGATGGTCTTCAAACATCGGTCCTATGTATTCAGAATCATGGATAAAGTACAAAGAGTGGAATGCATTTCAGATCCCTTTCATTAAGCGATATATACATGCAAAGTAATTTGGAAACCGTGTATCGAACTGCGTAGGTTTGTGAGTGCAGATACAATTAGACTTGAACATTCTGACATTGAAACAAACGTTAGCGACAACTTAAACAATCGATTTCTTTTTTTTAACGGCAAACAAAACAAAATATGGTATGGAGAAAACGCGTTTTATTTAGAATAGAAAATCTTAATATTTGAGTGTTCTGTTAATAACAAAAGCGTAGCAGGAAACGAACAATTATCTTCGGACGTCATTGCGCTCGATGTTACGTCACGCGAATAAAGACAACCAATTCCACCAATCACACAATTCGACTTGTTAATTGAAATTTATTTTGTTATTAACTCAACTCGACAAAGTTTATAAACTTTTCATAGAACAATATATTTTATTCAGTTAAACGAATATACCCAGGACTCCTATACATGACAAGAGTCACGTGACTTTAATAAAATACGTCCAACCTCTCCTGTAGACCTTAACCAGGGTGCAGAATCAACGGGTTTTCAGGGACTCACACACGGGCTGGACAGAATGTAAACACACCGTTAAGAAATTTATTTTTGCAAACATCTCAAGTTATTAAAATACATTTGCAAAAATCTTAAGTGCATAAAAGACAGTTTTTCTGGCAGTTTGTGTCGATATCTTAAGGTATAAGAATAAGTCCTCGAAAGCGGTGACAAAATTTCACCTTGCCTGATGCATAGCCGTATACATGAATCTAGTAAAAATTGAATTTTTGATCAAGAACACATGCTTATTAGATAAAGTAATTTTGGTGTATTACACATTTCCATTGGTGTATTACACATTGCCATAAACAGCATAAAAGTCTATTATGCACTAGTTAACATTCTTAAGAAAAATTGTTTTAAAACGCTATTGGGCAAAAAGCACCACTAACCGGTCCGTTTAATCCAGTAACGTTAAATTGGGAAAACCTACAAATTCACGTGATCCTGCACCCTGTAACTGTCATGCCAAGGTAGTTCTTTTAAATAAATGTTATTCATTACATAGAGCAAGTTCATCCCCTAACACACTAATCTAATCGGGTCAATCTAATTCATTTAACGGCAATACGGAAGTTAACATCAATCCGATAATTCCATTATGTCATCCAACTAAATAAAACACATACCAAATAACCCCATATGTAAGTCACTAACTGTAATTAAAACACCTTAGCGGGATTGCAAATATGCACGTGTCGTAATCAAACAATAATCTAAACGGCATTTGCTGGGTAAGAGATATGGAAGCTTAACCCATTTATACCTAGTGTCTAGAAAAAAGGCCTTGGCAAACAGCGTAGACCCAGATGAGACGCCGCATGATGTGGCGTCTCATCAGAGTCTGCGCTGTTTGCTGAAAGGAATTTCTGTAAGAAATATTCTAAATATAGAAATAAATATACTAGACATCCCTAATTTTGGAAATAAATTGATCTAGTTTAGAAGGATAGGAGAGTCCACTAGGCATAAATGGGTTAAGATCTCCTCGGCGGGCCCAATCTGCGCAGTTATACCTACCTCTGAATGAACAAATGTTAAACGTCACAAAATAATTAAAAACAAACAAACTCAAATATATAAAACAACCTGGACAAGGAACCGTGTTGCAAGTCCTATTTTCCGTGCTGTCCCCCAGGCAATCGGCCCCGTGTCTAACCCCCGCTCGAAAGTCACACGACCTTGACCTAGACTGGTTTCCTGCACCGCACGACACCGAACACACTGACCACGTGGTCCATATTCCCCACGTGCCGTCAACTGTGGAAATAAATCATATTTTGGTTGGTGTGTAAACGTTTGACCGAGGGAGCTGTTCTGATTACCCCACATGCACTCGGCATTAGCTACTACCCCCCATGACAAAAAAAGTTCGTCGACAAAATTTTGTTTTACTTATATATATATATATATATATATATAATATATATATATATATATATATATATATATATATATATATATATATATATATATATATATATATATATATATATATATATATATATATATATATATATATGTAACATATATAAGTAAAAAAATATTTTTTAGACCAAAATTTTTGTCATTTTATTTTTTATTATTAATGGACAATTTTGAGAGTTTTGGGAAGGGGGTAGTAGCTAATGCCGAGTGCCTGTTGTTTACATGTTATACGTATTTCATTCTCAATTTAAATTCAAGTCACATGACTATGTTGAGGAAGAGCAATCGCTAAGAAGCAACAGTTATTCAAATTATATTAAGTAATTATATAAGTTTCCACATAGTGTATCACGTTTCTTTTTTGAAGGAATACTTATATTGTTAATGTTTATTAGTTGTAAGCTAAAATATGGTCGTAGCTTCATTGTTTGCTAGATGTATGACAAGATACGACCAATGTTGGTTAAAATAATTTTTACTCCGCTTTAAAGTAGCAAATTTGTGTAATACTATTCGTTAAACAACATTTGTTAAGTTTACTGTGGAACTTTCTGAAAACTGACTGCTTGAATTGTTTGTTTTCAGATATTTATGGTTCTTTAATATATATGTTTTTCTTCCATGCGATCTAGATCATTACAAATTCATAGTTCAAACGATTGCGTCTCATATCAATGTAAACTTCCGGCTACTTGGGGACGGCGCTGATGTCACGGGTGGAGGAGTGACGTTGCTCCGAGACGCTTCCGGCGGTGTAACCAAACAGTATCCATTACCGACGCTTACGTCGTCGACGGCTATATCCCCGAGGTATCCGTCACCTATGACACCTTCCAAGATGATCTTCGAAAGATGGAAAGTAAGAGATTTAAATAATTATTAAAATAAGAATATATAACCTGTGGGTTACACGACTGGCATCCACAAAATATTTAATAGACATTTTAAAGGGATCTTTTCACGCTTTGGTAAATTGACAAAATTGAAAAAAGTTGTTTCAGATTCGTAAGTTTTCGTTTTAGTTATGATATTTGTGAGGAAACAGTAATACTGAACATTAACCATGCTCTAATATAGCCATTATATGCATCTTTTAACGATTTTAAAACCTAAACATTATTAAGCGTTGCAACGCGAAACGATTGAATAATTTGGAGAGTTCTGTTTTTGTCGTTAAATTTTGTGAAACTACGAAGATTGCTTATATTACGTATAAAATACATTGAAAATGTGTACTCGGCGGAATAGCTCAGTAGGCTAAAGCGTTTTTACTTCAGGACTCTGGCAGGACTCCAGGGGTCACTGGTTCGAAACCTGCTCCGGGCATTGTTCTTTTCCTTTTTTTATCTTTTTTTCTTGATTTTTTACTGGAGCTTTTATGATCCAATGTTTACATTTATCAATATAAAGCATTTAATGAATAAGTTAAAAAAAATGCCAAAATCTGTGAAAAGGCCCCTTTAATGGACAGAGACGTAAAAAACAATTTTGTTTTTCTGTCCTGACTTGCAGTGAAGTTGCTGAGCGATTGTTTCGAGATTATTTTAAAATAAGTATTTAGGCCATGTACCTGTGTCACTGAACTTTGTAATTTTTTAGAGGTTTTAATTTCCTAAAGACCCATAATGATTTATATTAGCATACGTTAAAGCGTCCGGTAAACATGTGTGTATGTCATCTTGACCCCTGACCGTACTGGTTGACCTTAATAGAAAGATTTCCCGAGTAACCAGCGTTTTGACTGAAATGATCGCCGAACAAAGCCTTCACTTGATACCTTGCGTAAGCAAAATGGTCTTAATAGAAAAACTAATATCATGGTAAAATACCGCCGGACCAATAGCCCGTACACCTGTTGTGTGTCTTTGGTCTTCTCAAGAAAGCATCATTATATTCGGGTGATCAAGTGTTCCCTAGATATCCAGCGTAGACACATTGCATTTTACTATTTTACAAGTAATATGACACAGATCTTTGACCTGGTGCCCTACACACATTGGGGATCTTCCCTTTCTTAAAAAAATACTGCATATCAATTGAGCCGACCGAAGTTCATGTAACATGCCGTGTTGACCTTGATTTTTTTAAAGGACATTTTCACAGATTTTGGCATATTTTGAAGTTTGACATTAAATGCTTCATATTGATTAATGTAAACATTGGATCTTCAAGGCTCCAGTAAAAAATCAAGAATAAAATTAAAAAAAGAAATAAAGTAACCCTCATCAGGGCTCGAACCACTGATCTCTGGAGTCCTGGAATAAAACGTCTACCACTTAGACCACTCGGCCATCATTCCTGATACAACAAGATAAGTATTGATGCAAAGCATCATAGGGCGTCGGGAATTTCAGTGTAAAAGGCACTCAATGAAGTTACATGGAACGATTTTTTTCTACTGTAAATATATATATATTTGCCGATAATTTAAAAAAAAATAGAAAAAGATACTGGTATAACCATTATCTATGATTTTGTGTTATAACCCCCAAATAACCATTATCTATGATGTTGTGTTATAACCCCCAAATAACCATTATCTATGATTTTGTGTTGTAACCCCCAAATATTTCATAGTTAATTTTATTTACATTGGTTTCCTTTTTATACTGGCATCCGTGTGCAGTTTTTATTAATGGAACAGAACTGTGTAGGTTTTAAAAAATCTGCTTTACCTTGTAAGCGTAATTTCATATTTTTCTCAACTTCAATGGGAGATGATTCTGAACTTATTCTTACGTTGCTCATTTACGATAGGGGTTGAGTACTCATTGATATGAAAACACTGTAAAAGTTTTAATGTGTTTACGTCCCCCCACCCTCTCACACATATATTCCATGGGCATAATAGAAACAAAAAATGGTTACAATAAAACAGCATATTTATTTAAACTAAAATGTTTACATCAAAACAAAAAGTTAACTTAGAACACAAATAAAATAATTGAGACTGGGGTTCGAAAATTGGGCCTCTCACATGTGAAGTGAGCGTGTAACCACTACACTTCGGAACCGCTTGAAAAATCATCTTCTTACTTAGATATTAATAAGCTATTAATAGTCGGTTTAAATGTAAACCCTGAAGTTTAAACGCTGGATAGTGAGCGGGGTTAAAGGTCCATACCAAAGGGTCCATACCATTGGCAAAATACGGGTCAGGCCTGCGGCCTTCTATATGTGGTTCTTAAAAAAACAACCCTGTATGAGGACTTGATAGTAATGAGACTGGGGTGATGTGATGGTTCTCCTCATTGATAAGCGGCTGCTTCCTTTAACAAGACTCATTATTACAATTAATAAAACGTGTCGCGCTTCGCGCTCTTTAACGCCTTTATTAGTAACTAAGTGGTTGCTAGGATAGTGGAACAAAGAAGTTTTGTTTTTATACAAAACCAGAAAGTTTCACCGGTTCGCGTATTTCCCAGTCCCTGTGATCTTTTATTATTGCCCAGTCCCTGTGATCAGTTATTAATTAAAAGAATTAGCATTGCATTATTGGCAATAAATGTTGTAGTAAATGTAATAGGCACACACGCAGTACTTATTTACACTAATTTACACAAAACATCACCACTATGCAAGACATTCTGACAACAAAATTATACATTGATCCGTAAAATAACTTCTCCTCCCATAAGCGAAAAAAAACGTATTACATACTAGTCGCCACACATCAGTGCGACGCCAATGACAGATGTATTTTATACTTGATATAAGCAATCCTCGTAGTTTCACAAACTATAACGAAAACAACAGAACTCTCCAAATTATTGATTCGTTTCGCGTTGCAAATTATAATTTTCAGGTTTTTAAATCGTCAAAAGATGCATATAGTGGCTATTTTAGAGCATGGTAAATGTTCAGTATTACTGTTTCCTCACATTTAAAAAGTGGTCAGTGGTTCGAGCCCTGCTGAGGGTAACCTTTCTTTTCTTTTTTTAATTTTATTCTTGATTTTTTACCGGAGCTTTTTGTATCCAATGCTTACATTTATCAATAAAAAGCATTTCATGTCAAACTTCAAAAGATGCCAAAATCTGTGAAAAGGCCCCTTTAAAATTGATTGATTAAACATCAATTTAATTCACGTTAACCAATTGTCGATGTACTAAGCGAACACTGAAACTACTGAAACTACTAAGTTACCGACCCGGAAGTTCACATTGGCCGGCAACGGAACCTGCGCCGATAACCACCGGTCCCCGTGATCAGTGACGTCACTCCAGACAAGGATTCCCGGTCGGGGACCATGGCTATGGTGGTAGACACTTAGGTTGCCCATTTTGTCCCCAAACTTATGGTACCAGAACCGGAAGCAGACAACCGACTGCCCGAGCGAATGTATCTCCGGGCTCTCCATCCATGCCCTTTCCCCCAGGACTCTCGGGGCGCTTGATTCGATGAATGCATACTTACCTAAACAGAGGAAATTTGGATTTATTATTTCTACATATTTTGATATGGATGGATTAAATTTAATGCCAATGTTTAATTGCTTTTTATCAACACGTTTTGGAAAATTGTATGGTTGTTGTTATGAAATGAGTCGTGTTCTGAAAAAACTGGGCATAATGCATGTGCGTGAAGTGTCGTCCCAGATTAGCCTGTGCAGTCCGCACAGGCTAATCAGGGACGGCACTTTTCGCCTAAATTGTTTTTTTGCTAAGAAGAAACTTCAGTTTTACGAAAAATGTCATAAACAGCGGAAAGTGTCGTCCCTGATTAGCCTGTGCGGACTGCACAAGCTAATCTGGAACGCGACTCAAATAATTGTTTATGACATCGAATAGTATCACAGTTAATATCACAGTGAAAAATGATATGAAACGTAAACAAATGAAACCCAATAGTTATAATAACCCCCAAACTGTGTGTGTGCTATTTTGAAGCAATCGCTTAAAATGCTTTATTCTTTCGTGTGTACCATATATGTAAAAAGAGGAATATTGCCACCAGCGGCGAATTATGCTTGAGACATAATGTACATGAAATTACGTGTTGTTTTATTGGCATGTATCCGAATAAAAGGAAACACAATATCCGTATTTCAATGAATACAGTAAATTGTTAACAAACTAGAATAAAATGTAGATATTGAAATATAAAAAAAACATAGAAAAGGATGTAGATATTGAAAATGTAACTGTGACAATAGTGCACACAGTTTACAACAAATCCGTTACACTGTTTTAAAAAGATGAAACACGTGTCACCAATACTGGAAACATGACCATATGACCTAAGATTATGTACCCATGCCACCAAACCTTTTTCCGTTCCGGTTGTGTGATCAAAGCTGGGGCCCGTGTCGTCAGTGGGGGTGGAGCCACCATATAACGTCCAATCAAAATCGTCGCTTATTTCTCCAGCTTTCAGATCGCGCACGTTGCGCCAGGAGCACAGCGTGTCGGCGTTGAAATCGCAACTGTTGTCCTGGCCATCTGAAGTTGAGAGGTATGCTTTATGTCGGGTCTTTTTTACTTTTGAGCCATTGGCCGTTTTTACAGTTTGAAACACTCACTTTCTTTACAATTTTAAAAGATTTGCTACTACTTTTTTTCACAATTTTGAAAAGTTTGGGACATACCTTTTCAAAAATTTAGGGACCAAAAGCACAAAGACGGCAAAATAACCTGTATGTGTTATTAAGAAGTTCAACGATTTATGCACATATGTTCTTTTGACTGTATTTCTTGTAAATTCCTTACATGCTATCTAAACATGCTAGAAAATTGCCGATATGCTTCTTCAGCTGTAAACTGTTTATGTGTTGATTAATAGATGAAAACTTATTAAGGTAATTCTACGCTGGCAGAAATGTGACCTTTGAATGTGTACTCGTAACCGCGATTTAGTTACTCATTCCAATAACTTAGATAAACGTTGTAACGACATAGCTATTTTGATTGGTGGATATGCGACTAAAAAGGGAAACAACAACAACAGCAACAAAACCTTTGTTTTTTATTTCATTATCTAAACCACGCCCTGAAACCAACTTCTGAATCCCCAATAGGGATACGCTTAAAATCATACGTTGTGCTTCACGAGATACATAAATAATTAAATATTCAGTACAACTGTCAAAATGAAGCCTAAAGAGGTGAGTCATTTGGATTTTGCACATATATATTTTTCTTTGAGACCTTTGCTCCCAAAAAGCTCAACAGTATTCGACCGCACATATTATATGTATTATTAATTTGAACTTAATATATACTATTTTTTTTATAGAACCCGTCCCGAAATCGTTTTCCTAGCGCTGAACTAGATAAACAATTTGGGTAGCATTTCTCATTTTCATTGACATTTTTACTCGTAGCAGTCGGATATTTTATCCATTTTGTCATATTTAAATATTTAGAATTACCATCTTCGCCAAAATCTTCTCTTTTATTGCAAATAATTTGCGAATGGCAACAATACCCCAAAATTGTATTCGTAGACAGCATATCTCGTTCGTGTGAATTACTTTGGGGTCGAGTTATATTGCTGTGCAGCAAAAAATGACGACTATCAGGTCTGCTCATATATTCTGATACTATAAGTGACACCATCATTATAACTTCTGGAAGTATGTTTGATGGTTTTACACGTCATTCTTTTTTTCTTTAAAACACTCAAAGGGAGTATTTATTTTAATGAAATATAAAGTGGCTTACCGAGTGAAACTACAAGTACTATTCGGTGAAAAATCATCAAAACGACGCCATTTTGTAAGTCATTTTGTAAGTGAGTTCAAACAGTCCTCAGTTAAACACAGTCAGCTCCCGAATGCACATGCCCCATTGGTAGTTGCATTTTTCACCTGAATCATCTTTAAAAGAACATGGGTTTTGATTATGTCGTTACCACAAATGACTGGTCTCATTCCCACGACTTTTTATTCCCCCACCAATGACCTATTCGTTCCCATAAGCTTCTACGTCTTTTTCAAAAGAAAATTGCAGCGTTCCGATGAGCGACGAAATCAATCGCACGAATAACTTAGTCGTTTCCACGAGCTACTAATGTCGTTTCTACGACTTTATCTGTGATGCTTAGTCAAAGTAACGACATAAAAAACGACATAAACGAATCCATGTCCATGTTGCGCAACCATACAATCAATAAAAAAGATTTCTCTCACCTAGCAGGAACTTCTTCTGTAAGATATTACTTCCGGAAGTGACGTCTAGAATGATGGCGAAAATGATGACAAACACCTTTTGCATCATTTCTACAGAAAGCATATAGAAAAGGGAACGTGAATATATTTGTAGCAACGTTTAATAAACTTGACTTTGATGTCGCAAGCCTAAAACGAAATTATGCAATCGCCGCTAATGCTTTAATAGTACATGTATATTAACGTGAACTTTTGTAGAGTAATTCATGTAAGAAGACGCACCCAACTATGAACACTTTTCATGTTAATGAATTATGTTGATTAACACAACATTTTAGGCAAACAGACGATACGGACTTGGCTCAAGAACTGCAAAACAGTTCCGAACCAAAAACCTTCTTTGCTGCTCTCGGAATTAATATCACACAAAAAGTGTTTTGTACTGTATTTGTATAATAAAGATATAATATCAGTGGCAGCATTTCTCCAAAATGTTTCACTGCGTTCTTGGGACCCAGGCGTAACAAACATGCTGAATTTAATTTCGTATCGTTGCGTCCCAATATTGATATCCAGTTTTAAGCATGCATTAATTTTTCAGTTATTAAAACACCTGCTTATTTAAGTATAAACGTCTTTTATTAAATGTTATTAATTTATTATGAAATTAATTTTTAAGCTTTTGATTCGTTAACTTTGTTATTTTCTCTGCGTCCCATGAACGCAACATGCAACGAAATTATGCGTCCCTGGCAATATTATTGCCAAATGGAATACTTTTACAGCGTAGGCGCAAACACTGGTAATATGTGTTAATGAACAGCAGTCTTTTTGCATGTATATGTTTATGTTGACCGTTGCTATAGTTTACGTACGTAGTTGTAATAGTAAATTACAAAGGCCTAGTTAAAACCAAGCCACCATATTTAAGACAATGTACATAATCTACATGAGATATGCCTACTGTTAGATATATACAAACAAAATCCCAAAATCTATCATATTTACAAAGACCTTGCATTCGTAATATAATTATCAATAACGTCGACATAAAAGTACATGCAGGCAATCATTTACCATATTCGTAAAAGCAAACAATCCAGTTCATCACTCATGTATTCGGAACATAGCTTTCACCTTAAATTAATGGTAAGAAGAAGTATACATCCATCAACACGTACAAGTGGGATTTTAGAACTTACCTAATTTGGAACCATACGCAATTGAATATCACGATTCGACGAAGCAAGTTTATAGGAGACCGACCACGAAAATTGTGATTTTCTTATGTTCGACAACAATATTTTCATCTTAAGACAAAAAAGGAACCCATTATTTGACAAAATATTTGTTTCTGCCTGCAAATCTTATTATATACAACCTATACATTTATATTTTAAATAGTCCTAGTAACTTGATCGTTCTTCAGATTATGTAATTTGTCCTAATATAGCGCTATCTATTATGATCTAGTTTCTATTTTATTATTGTTTTTACACATCACAAATAGTCATAACATGTGCTGGCTTTAAATGATCACGAAAAAATGTATCAGAATTGCCAATCATTATCTCGATATTACGAATACTAATCATTATCTCGATAAAACGCATATTTATTTTGATCTTACGAATTATTTTCTCGATATTACGAATCATAATCTCGATATCACTTATTAATATCTCGATATCACGAATCATTATCTCTATATTCCGAATCATAATCTCGTAATATCGAATCTTAATCTCGATATTACGAATTAAAAGCTTGATATTACGCATAATTATCTCGATCTTACGAATAATATGTCGATAAAGCAAATAATTATATCGATAGTACGTATCATTATCTTGAAATTTAGAATCACAATCTTGATATTTCGAATCAATATCTCAATATTCAAATCATACTAGGCGCGTCCCGTCATAGATAGAATACTTTCCATAACTAATGATTTAGAAACATCAGTAAAAGGTGAGATGTCAACACGGATTAAAGACAATGTGTTGTAATCATAAGCGAGTATTCATTATCTCTCTTATTAACTTTTGAATACATTGGCTACAGTTATTGAGATAAGACAGATAAACGACACTCGTGTTCCACTATATTATGGGGGCCGTTTTCTGCCATATAATTCTGTCGTCTTGGTGGGTTTTACGAAGGTCGCGAACATGCTAACATCTACAAACAACTATAAATGTCATACTTTGAGCGCCCTTTGCGTAGCTCTTGTTTTGGCGTGTTGGAATCCTTCTTCAAACCAGTAAACACGCCAAAACGATACTTCAACTTCAACTTCAATGGAATACTCTTCAACGCCACGGTGGACATCTACTGAAAAGGGATAAGGCCGAAAAACAGCCGAACTATGTCATTTCTACATAAAATATGTGTAAATCGTGCATAAATGTAGAATAGGTTCTTAAAAAAACTTTACGGCAGGAAACTTACTTTTAGTATTGATACAATTTTGCAGACATGCTTTTTTCTGAAGGTTATCGCGCAAAATACTCTCTTTATTTTAATTTATTTTACTAATCATGGTGTGAAAACACTGAATTACGAAATAGTGAACGACCACGTCGCACTCAGTGCTTTTATTGAAATGAGTTTTCATACTTGCGATTGTATTCTTATCATTCTTCTATGAATGACGTTCATCATTAAGGCGACAACAAATTCATATGGTGTTCGTCGGATTTATCGCATCTTAACATCGTAAAATGATTTTTTTTTGTCTTGCGTCCGCATGGTCAATTTGCCCCGCATCCGATTTTTTAAAAGGCAGAATAGTGTTGTTTTTTGAAATCATTGTGGTAAAGTCTACATATTTTACGACGTGGCTTGTTTATGGTTCGTTAAAGAGTTAATAGTACACAACGGTGCCAGCAGCACTCGATCGGCTGAATGCGTTTTGCAGAAGTGTCCAACAAATATATACACAAAACTTTTTCTTTCTGCCCTTGCGCTCGCCTCAGATTATATCGAAAATTAATTTAAGAATATTTCGCTCGCTGCAATAGTTTTTGCCAAATTTCTCGGAACATCTGATATATTTGGTGTGGCCTCAAGATAAATGAACATAAAGTAACAACAGTTGTACCGAGACACATATACATATAGAACGTACTTGTCTGGATCAAAACTCGTGACAGACTTCAGGTATTGTTTTGTGTTTACAGTATCAGTAAGAATTGAATTATCCGTTTTCTATTGTTGTATTAACTGTAGGGAGTAAGAACTATTACGTAAATCTATATTCTTGTATAAAAAAAATACCGCTGGTTACATGCGTGGGTAAAACACTTAAGATTAAAGTAAAGGATTTATGCAAAACTAAAATTATGGATTTCTCACTACAGCTAGTTCATAAATTAACACGTTTGAAATGAAGGGCTCTTATTTCTTATTACCGTTAAATAACTTTTACACATCACCTTCAACAGTTGTTTAGAATGAACAATTACAATAAGCTTTGGAAATTTGACTCTATGTTTGTGGACCGGTTAGTTTTCGGATATATGAACTCTTAAGTACATTTATATGTAATACCTTAAAAATCGTAAGAAAATGGTATCAGATTGTGTGGAACAGAGAAAAGACTACTCAAGTGCATTTTCCCCAATATGTGTAAACATTCCGTGTAGTGAGTTAGTTATTTGCATGCGCTGTGTTACTTCAGTTAGGTTCTTGAAATGCTTTTAAAAAGCTTAAAAAGTGAACGTTTTCTTGATATTGTACCAGCTCTAAAAATGTATTGTGAAATGGATGTCAATTTACAGACTGTTTCGTTATTTTTAAACTGTTGCGACATGGTCGGTAGGTTTCAAAAATGACTGGGACGTTTAGCATACATACAAAAATGTGTTATGGCTTTACATGTTATCGGACATACATGCCCGACCAGCAGTATGTGGACAGTGTCATCACTATTTAAATGCTCCTCTTTGCTAGCGTAGTCCGTATCACGAGATTAAGTAAATCTATTCATCTCTCGACATGGAATAATTGTAGAAATATTTCCATATTACATGTTGTATATTCGCTATCGAAAATAGACAAATGTAATGACAGAAGCTTAAAAAGGTAGGGCGTTGTAAAGTTGACCATGCATTCTATTTTTATGCAGGGTTGATGCTTTTCTGTTTATTTGGTAAGCTTTCATATTGCACCACATAAACAATTTATATTTCATGAAAAAGTTATTAGTAAAAAAGCAGAATTTAATTGATTTAATGCGTGCTGTACATAGACTGTACAGAGTGTGTCTGTCATTTCATTTTCTTACAGACGAACGACAAAATAACAACATGAAAAACACCTTCCTGCTGTTGAGTCCATTTCTACTAGGTAGGTAGAAGGGTTATTATATGCATATTTCATCAAATTTCCGAAATCAATGAAAAGCGTTGTGTAAATTTCATTTCTACCATGATTGGGAGTTTTGATGCATGCAATCACGTGATAATTAGCGAAAGAAATTGTTACATTCAGATATTGAATGTCATAACTGAAATGCCATGCTTTATCAAACTATGGAACTACTTTGGCATATTCTCCTGTAATATAATTATACCGGATTTTATTTAACATGTAATCAAGATTTATTGTCAATAAAATATGATGTCCTCGCGCAATACTTTGTTCAAATGCTAGATGCAATGACATCACGATTAACCTTTGAGGAGACGTCGGTTATCTTCGGAGGCATTTTGTGGCAGCATGTGACCTGCGTCATGCGGCCAGCGCAGCAATCGCGAAGTCTGGTAAAGAGCGACGTTTCCCGCTGTGCATTAACGCAAGGTTTTGTAGGCTCTTTAGCGGACAGCGTAGCTCCCGACCAGACTGCGTTGATGGCATAAAACCCATTTTCGCATGACGCTGGTCATATAATCTCTCTGGAATGCTAGCTTATGCTTAAACTAAAGACAGGTTTGAATATGATTTATATGGATGGGCTAATCTTAAATAGTTTATATAGTTTCACGGGCTGCACTACATGGCATTAAAAATGAGTAGTGTTCTGAGAAAACTGGGCATAATGCATGTGTTTAAAGTGTCGTCCCAGATTTGCCTGTTAGCAGTCCGCACAGGCTAATCAGGGACGACCCTTTCCGCTTTTATAACATTTTTCGTTTAAATGAATCTCTTTTTAGCAAAAATCCAATTTAGGCGGAAAGTGTCGTCCCTGATTAGCCTGTGCGGACTGCACAGGCTAATCTGGGATGACACTTTACGCACATGCATTAGGCGCAGTTTTCTCAGACCAATGCTCATATTTGTCGACACGTTTCTACGTTATAAATATCTGTTCGACGGATTTAATATACTAGTATTAAGAATACCATATGAGTAGAAAACTCCAGACTCGATTGTGTATTATAAATTTTGACTTTTGTTGACACGCCCATTTTCTAAGGCATCATAATGGGGCAACAAATCATCCCACCGGAGCATCAGCTAAGGTGCAGGATTTGTACGAACGCGTTGCAATTAACGGACTGCAGCAGGGTAGCAGTGTGTGATAACCGGACTGAGGTACGACATTTGTTCGGACAACTTGTTCAGATATCGGTAACATTGAACATTTTCAAAACGAATGTCATTGATTAAAAAAAAAAGAGTTTTATTCAAACAAACGAAATAATACTCCTGTCAAAGAATGTTGATTACAGCAGTTCGTCCATACAAATGGTAAAACATCAATTGAAATTGATAAAATAATATCGAGTTAGTAACGCGTTTAATCGATACTTTGGGAAAGAACGTGTATGACAGGCATGGTGTTTAAAGTACGCTTATTACTCTCAAGGCTGATTAACCTTGTGATAGCACATACCCATTTATGCCAAGTGGACTCTCCCATCCTTCTAAATTGGATCAATTTATTTCCAAAAGTAGGAATGTCTAGTATATTTATTTTTATATTTAGAATATTTCTCAAAGAAATTCCTTAAAGCAAACAGCGCAGACCCTGATGAAACGCCGCACCATGCGGCGTCTCATCTGGGTCTACGCTGTTTGCCAAGGCCTTTTTTCTAGACGCTAAGCATAAATGGGTCAAATACAACTCCCAAAGGTATTGGGTTTGAATCCAGGTGAAAGTATAAAGTCAGCTTTTTGTCTAGCTAATATACTTTTAAATATTTATTTTTTTACAAAGTCGAAAATCCGTGAGCAAGTCCATTTCATGTTAGCAATCGTGTTCGTAAAAATGTTATTAAATCGATTCTAATGTCCAGACAGCACATGTGTGAACCAACTGATAAGGTATCTTGACAATAAAATGAGTCATGTTCTGAAAAAACTGGGCATAATGCATGTGCGTAAAGTGTCGTCCCAGATTAGCCTGTGCAGTCTGCACAGGCTAATCAGGGACGACACTTTACGCTTTTATGACATTTTTCGTTTAAATGAAGTCTCTTCTTAGCAAAAATCAAATTTAGGCGGAAAGTGTCGTCCCTGATTAGCCTGTGCGGACTTCACGCACATGCATTATGCCCAGTTTTCTCAGAACACGACTCAAATGGTGTTCGCGATTGTAAGTATAATAAGTGATTAATACCCCTTGTTGTAATTTTGAGTTGTTTTTTTTAAATGCCGAGCATATCAGTCATTAATCATATCACCCCGCGCGTGTTAAAATTATCGTTAGTGCGACGTTGGTAATAATACGCAACGGATTGCATGTATAATAATAATAATGATAATAATAATAATAATAATAATAATAATAAAAATAATGTCTTTATTTTATGAAGGTTAATCATTAAGACAACACATTGATATAAAGTCATGCAAACAGTTGAACAATGGCAATCTTATTTTCAATGAGGCCTTCAAACAACTATGGTATGTATAATGCATTTCTGCATTATCATGCGAAACATGTAGACTTTGACGAACATAAGAGTACTGTAACAGTGCTATAGAAGTGTCATAAAAAGCAACTCTATAACATGACTTATATTATTAATTTCTCTTTCAATATTGAAATGGTCTCAATGAACAATTATTTATTTACAGAAAGTATTTATGAATATTAATTTCTTGTTGATTGCATTTTCCCATTGTGGTGTAAGAAAGTAAGGATTTGACCGTCACGACCTGTTTTGCCGATTTCCTAGTTTTTTAAGTATCGTCGTAAGTTTACTCATGTTGTACAAGAGCTTGTTCTGAAATACACGTATGTTGTATGAGGAAAAAGTTTGGGTTTGGCACACGAATTGTAGTGAGGTATTAGTTAGGGTCGATTATGTCATTGTCGGCTCTGATACTATTTTAAAGTAACACTGGTACTCTTCAGTAGACTACAATGTATCAATCAGTGGAAAATATGATTTAAGTACAATGTACCAGGTCATACATCGATGTATTTTTAAGTATATTTTCCGTACCCCAGGTACTTTGTAGTATACTTCAGAGTACCCGGGGTACTTTTAAGAAGTACAAGAGCCGACAACGACCAATTGAGAAGTAGTTTGACCAAAACCTTTCCCGAATCTCTTCCAGGAATGCTTCATGGATAATATACTGACCGTGAGCTACCAGAGTGTCTACGTGGGCGGCTGTAGGTCCCGACAGGTACCGTACTTGAGCATTTCCTGTCATCCCGTTTAACCCATTGTTCCTAGTGGACTCTCCCATCCTTCTTAATTGGATCAATTTATTTCCAAAATTAGGTATGTCTAGCATATTTATTTCTATATTTAGAATATTTCTTACCGAAATTCCATTAAGCAAACAGCGCAGACCCTGATGAGACGCCGCATCATGCGGCGTCTCATCTGGGTCTGCGCTGTTTTCCAAGGCCTTTTTCTAGACGCTAGGCATAAATGGGTTAACACAGGTTTTAACGATGGTACATGAAATTCTATTGCATTAACTATAGTGATTTTAAGAACCCTTTTTAAAAAAAAATCCTATTAAACTCAAAAAACTTGGTAGCTGAAGTTTTCCTTCTCAGAGAACGTTTTAAAAGATGTTTGCCTAAATAACGAATACTTGTATTTCCACAGCAATGTAACGGCGATCCCATGGCGTCCGTCGGCAAGAAGGAAACCCTGTACATTTGTTCCAGGTAGGTAACATTGAAAGATAACTGAACGGTATTTATTTAAAGAGTTTTATTAACTAGATTTGGAAAATGTTTTAAGTATATATTGAAACGCCAGAAAGAGTAAAGTTCAGTAGGACATCAACAAAGGGAAATACTTCTACTTCGTACTTCCTACAGTCAATTGCTGACTATTACAGGAAGGCCTATTATAGGCAGATATGGACACTGTCGAATCCGTTTCTTGGGAAGAACCAGTACTTGATGTCTATGGAGGAGATAATGAGAACGCTCCCCGAGTAGAGAGCGAACCCACAAACAAATGCTGAAGAAGAAGTCATTCCTCTCGTGAGGTATTGACACCTCTTGCAGATTTCGTGATTTGTTCCTTGCAAAATTTACAAATAAATGTCTTATCTTAAGTCTTATAAAGTAAATGCCTCTTTTGAAAACAGTACTTATATTACATCATTAATTTAAACTTTTTGTTTCGGGGGGGGGGGGGGGAGGGGGCGGGGGGGGGGGGGGGTGACATCTCCGTGATTTGGTCGGATTCAGTTGTGCCTTTTTCTACGTTATCTATTATTATTGAACCTAACATTCTAAAACTGTCGAGTCAAAAACCTTTCAATATAAAAGTCGAAGAGTCAAAGAGTTACCATGAGAGTCGAAGGAAAGCTCTGCTTAACACTAAACTGATGCGGTGCATACACCCGCCTCATTTTGATGGTATTTGACTGATATCTAAAAACGTAATGAACCAGTTGGCCAAAAATTAAACAGAGAGCAAATTATGATAAATTTGCCTTTGCTGGCATGTTTTGGGTTTATTATGAAAATTGGGTGTTGGCAAATGACTGTGAAAGTGCCAAAATCGGAAACCCATATATAAAATATTTCAACTGCGTGTTTTTTTTCTTGTCATCCGTTTACCGAAGCAACTCCCATTCATTTCAAAACAAAAACATTCATTTGTTAATTCGCAGTTCATGTTCGGGTTTATTTTTTAGGGTCTGGTTGCGCAATCTTAGATCGCATACCGTGCTAATTCCACTTCATGTCCATTTGGGCAACGTCATATTAATTTATAAAAAAATAATACATGTGCCCATTAATGTTTTAGTTGCAGTTTTCCGTGGTGAAAATAATTTACGAATATCGTCAAATAATAAAAAGGTGCATGTACTTTACACGGTTATTCGTTTTTGTCATGGACACAATGCGGGGCCTAAAACTTGCGCTTGCATAGCAAGATACATAGATCCCCCCTCCCAGTGTAAGGCATTTACCTTTAGGTAGTCACCTTTGCTATAATGAATAATTATTAAAATAATGACTAGATCCGTACGAACAAACTATTGTTAATATAATCGTTTGTATTGATGGAGACTTACACAACTATACTCGCCATTTTATTGTTTGAGTAATTTTCTAGTTAATTGTTATAATTGTGACGATTTCTATTTGATGTTAATTGTTGTATGTATACCATTTTTGTTTTAAAAGTTGAATTTCTAATTGACTGTGATATTTGTAGGATATCATTAAATTTTTATAATTTTTTCTTGTTGTTTGTGTAATTTTCTTATTGACTTATTATTGTATGTGCAAATTACTAGTTTACTTGTCTGTGTAAATTTGTAGTTGCTGTAGCAACGAGGACGATTGCAATCGACGTGTTTGTGGCATCCACGACAACAGTAAGCATTCATGCATTGCCTAGCTCTACTACTGCTACTTAACCCGTTTATGCCTAGTGGACTCTCCCCTCCTTCTAAATTGGATCAATTTATTTCCAAAATTATGGATGTCTAGTATATTTATTTCTATATTTAGAATATTGCTTACAGAAATTCCTTTAAGCAAATGCGGCGTCTCATCAGGTTCTGCGATGTTTGCAAAGTCCTTTTTTTCTAGACGCTAGGCATAAATTGGTTAAACTTTCTTCTCCTTTATATGTCTTTTAATTTCTACATATCACACCGTGTATAATCTTAGGTTTCCAAATAATACATTTGCATTTAATAATAAACACATGTTTGTATATCTTTGACAGATTGTAAAACCGGGCTTAGCGTATATGCGTGAAGTGTCATCCCAGATAAGCCTTTGCAATCCGCACTGGCTGATCGGGGGCGAAACATTCAGCACTGGCTAAACGGGGGCGAAACATTCCGCACTGGCTAATCGGGGGCGAAACATTCCGCACTGGCTAATCGGGGGCGAAACATTCCGATTGTCTGGTATATTTTGTTACCAGGAAATATCTTCTTTGCAAAAACGCAAGCTTAGGTGGAAAGTGTTGTCCCTGATAAGCCTGTGCAGACATGCTTATCTAGGACTACTCTTTACACACATGTATTCAGCCCAATTTACCCCTCTCTCTATAGATGTGAGCGTATCCCAGTGCTATCACTGCGACTCCTCCATCATGGATCCCCGGAACTGCGTCACATTTTCCACTTGCGACACTAATGAGGTGCGTAGCAACCAGGGGCTCGTTGTAAAAATCATCGTAGGGTATACGTAAACCTTTTCCACTTAGAAACGTATCTTAACGCATGTGTAGTCATTAAGAAAGTTATATTTCATCAAAGATCTTTCTTACTAGATTCAAGTTTAAAGGGCTAGATTTCCAACCCTAAGATACTGATGAGTAACTCGAAGTCTGTTTAGGTTATATGCTGATGCACGTTGCCATTTGCACTTTGCTTCTGAAATGGTTAAATCACGCAACCGTGCTTGAAAGAACACGTTGCATCGTACCAGAGGCAGGGGTCACATGTTGAATCCCACGCTCAACGCAAACCTGCTTAGTCTTTCGCATGCGACGTTAAATCGAGGTGCAATTTACCAGGTGCTTCACATGGGATTCGCAAGTCTCTCGAACTGGCTTGCTCCTGTATCACGCACTATTCCCGTTTTCTAAATATCAAGTCTTTTGGTAGCAATGGTAATATACCATATACGAGAAATACAGATGCATTCGAAAATAACAAATCTAATGCACATAATAAGAATTTTGAGAACGGTTATACTGAAGTTACCCTGTGGTCGGTCCGCATATAAGAGAGCGAATTTGCTCTATATAATTCTCATGCTCATTAATTGAAACTTCCAATATGCCAACATCATGACGTGTTTATGTGCAAAGCACCATTTTTCACCGCCTTTGACTAACACATTTATGATTTATTTGCCCTTGAACATGGCTGACAAGCAGGTGCATGCTATTTAGTCACCTAAATTGGTGATAAAGTTGTAGTCATAGTTATTTTATTAATTCCTAGAAGAAAAATCTATCGGAAGGCACACTGATAATGAACTTCTCCCTTTTTATCTACAAAAATCAGTCTTATGCCTTATGTTGCAAAAGAGTTTTTATGAGCCTGGACCCTGGTTACTAATTAACTTCTTAGATTGATAATAAAACATTATGTACTACCGGTATGTTTCAATTTACGCAGGCTACCCATAACGAATCAAATTGTAAGATAAGAGTTATGAATTAAATGTGACAAATCTAAAGTTTGTCTCAACAGTGAATAACTTAAATCATTTAATATGTACATGTTACAACGTAATAAGTAAAATCACATATTCGATCCCTACTTTATCTTTAAGGTGTGCTTCGCTAAATCCAACTATGTACCCGGGTCCCCCTTAACGTTTGCGTACGGCTGCCAGAGCAAATATGTGAGTATGCAAACCAATACCAATTAAGGCAATATGAGTCGCGCAATGAAAAAAACGGGTTTTATACACTTTCGTAAAGTGTCGTCCCATATTAGCCTGTGCAGTCCGCACAGACTTATTATGGACGTCATTTTCCGCATTGACTGGATTTTTGTTTAGGAAAGACTTCCTTTAACCCTTTGCATGCTGGGAAATTTGTCTTCTGCTAAAATGTCGTCTGCTGAATTTCTAAAATTAGCATTTTCTTCGATTTTTTTTCAAAGAATACTATCCGAATAGCAAACAGTTTGGATCCAGATGAGACGCCACGTTCTGTGGCGTCTCATCTGGATCCAAACTGTTTGCAAAGGCCTTTAAAATTCGGTTCCCGCACTGAAAGAGTTAAACGAACATTTCCATTTAAGCGGATAGCGTCCTGTCTGATTAGCCGATACGGACTGCACAAGCTAATATGGTACGAGACTTTACGCACATGCATTTAACCACGTGTTTTCAGAGCGAGGCTGAAATATATGCGGAATATTACGCTAGTCAATTGTTCCATGTGTTTGTATCGGTCGAGTGGCTTGTGTGATGACGTATCTCACGAGAGGCGGAGCCTCGAGTGTGATACGAAATAGCGGAAGCCACGAGACTGATACAAACACTTGTAACATTTGACTTGCGTAATATTCCTTTTGTTGTATACAACTTTCAACCATTTAAGTTAAAAAATGAGTTTAAGCGTTCATAATTAACCAAGAATGCAAATATAATTTTCTGCATTCAAAGTGACGTGAATAAAAGTAGTCCGGCTAGTATGGTAATACAAAATAGGAA
Organism: Dreissena polymorpha; assembly: GCF_020536995.1. Classification (NCBI taxonomy): domain Eukaryota; kingdom Metazoa; phylum Mollusca; class Bivalvia; order Myida; family Dreissenidae; genus Dreissena; species Dreissena polymorpha. The sequence continues at coordinate 79,685,067 of NC_068361.1, read as the reverse complement.
AACTAGCGAGTGGCATAATACATAAATTATTTCTGTGCAGTTGTATTTTACCGATTGATACAACTTGTATTTTTGGGGGAGATAAAGCAGGTATATAATAAAGCGTGTATACCCTATAGAATTATAGCAGTATGCGCAGATTTAAGTGATATTATGGTCATTTGTCACCGTTGAATTGAGCTGAAAAGAATTGACAGGTCAAAAGAGTAAGTTAAAATGTGGTTACTGACCAATTATGTGCAACTCATCTTGCTACCAGTTGTTTATAAAAATATATTTTATATTATATATTTTACGTGACCCACCAAGCCCTGTAAGCCGAAATGATCCGTAAAACAAAATGGTGTCTTTGTGTCGTATAAACGAATCTGCACTAAAACTATATTTAGGTTCACATTGTACATGCGTGATCTATGGCACGCCTGAACCACAAAAAAGAGAAAAACTAAGTTTAAGTAACTTAAACTTAGTTTTTCACTACTTAAACTCAATTTAAGTAACTTAATTCGAATTAACGCTACTAAATGCATTAAGTAGTTAAGAAGAGTTATTTTCTATTTATGTGAGAAAAATGAATTAAGCAGAGAAAAACTTAGTTTAACTCGTTAAGTGCGCCCGAACAACAAAAATTGATTTTAATTACCGTTAAGTTACTTAAATTGCATTTAACGCTGCTTAAAATTAATTTAAGTGCTTTCGCATCGTTAATTGTATTTACTTATTACTTAAGTAATAAAATTTTTACTTAAGTTGAATTATTAATTATCGTTAAGTCAAAACTCGCGTCCGAAAATAAGCATATGAAACAAGCGTTTTGATTGGTTGTCAGGTTTGTTAATAAATTCAGGCCCGAGGTCGGAAGAAAAAGATTGCCATGTGGTACGAGCAAAAAATACAGATATTATAAATTTGGATTAGAATCTTAAGTCAGCTAAAATTTGTTTTAGTCTGGAATAACATTCAAAACACCCTTTCATCATCAAATTTTGCTGACAGTCAGTAACTATGCAATAAACATCAAAAACGATCCGCCCGTCTATATATTTCCGGGTCATATCGCATTTACCTGTAGTAATAACTTGTCTTGTATACGAGTAGTCATACCAGCTTGTATGTAGAAACTGGGACTATATTATATGTCCCAGGTAGAAATTAAAGATTATATCGTGTCACCGAATCCAACTTAATTATATTCTATACATGTAAATTTTGGCTTTGATTTTAGTATTTAAATGGAAAAAAAACAGTCTCCAGTATCTCAGTATTGGCAGTGAACTTATAAGTAAACAATCCCAAAAAGTACACATATCAGAAATTACCCAGGTGATATTTTAAGTCTGAGTGCACTATTGTCTTTTAAAATAATTTTTAATGTAAAAAAAGAAAAAAATGTACTGTTAACATATTATTTAGAAACATATCTAACTTAAGTGTTCTGATTTTTCCCCTTTAGAAATAAATAGTTTAGACAGAGACATATATTCAGTATATATTCCCAGTTTAGATATTAATTAAAAGAACTAATGTATGCATTTGTTAAATGTCATTCGTTCTTCCGAAATATTATCCTATATTGTTTGATGAGATTCAAAATAAACCTAATTAAGAATTTAATTGTTGTTTTAGTGCAGCAGTTAACAATTTATATTTTTTTATGAGTGTGTAAATATTGCAATGGTAACAAACGAATCCATAATACAGTATTAAAAATGTCATGAGGATCAGTGATTGCTCGTTAATTGTCTTTCATATCCTGTATTTGTTATTTCAGTTCCCTTTTTAAAAACAACCAACATTTTGTTGTTGTTTTAACAGTATTGGTAATTGTCTAGTTAATTGAAGGGTACCCCTTGATTACACATGGGTTGTTTTCTTAAAAAGAAGGCCATATGACATTCCACAAGCTAAGTCATAGTATGGCTTCATCTTTTTCTTATAAATAAACCACCACTCAATTGCTTGATCATAATTATCCTGAATTCAAGATGTCAGTTGGTAAGTAGCAATTTTATTCAAGAACACTGTCAGCTGTAGGTAAATGCGTGCGTTGTAACCGATCCATTGCAAAATTGTACATGGCGGTAGAAGATATCCTTTCCTGTTTACGTTTGTTACGACGTTTCTGATTGGCTTAGGTCTTCCGGATCATTAACTGACCAATCAAAACAATTCGACTTTACAACTTAAGTAAAATTCCTTACTAAAGTTGAATTCGTGTAACTAAAAACATATTTTAAGTAGAAAAACCTATTTTAACGCAACTTAATTGAAAATAGTACAATTGATAGAGAAAATCCTTGTTAAGTTGAATTAATTCAACTTAAGTAAGAAAATTACCATTAAGCACCGTTAATGCATTTTCGGTGTTTTAATTAGCGTTAACGCCGCGGGAACCACAAAAACTACTTAAATTCATTTTAAGCAGCGTTAATTCGAATTAAGTAACTTAAATTGAATTTAAGTAGAGAAAAACCTAGTTTAAGTAACTTAAACTTAGTTTTTCTCATTTTTGTGGTTCAGGCGTGCCATAGTGATCACTTGTCAAACGACAGTACGGTTGATATTCAAATGCATTATTTTTCTCTTTCCGGGATATTGTTTTAGAGTGTTGATGCTTCATTAACAAATATAAGTGTATATGAAATGAAAACACAAAAAATAAACAACGGTTGCGATAGACACCTATAAACTGTTAGATGCCATAATATCACTTTAATCTGGCATGCCGCTTTACGCATGCATTAAGCCCAGTATTCTCCTAAGGAGGCCCGTCCATATCAATATTTTCAGCTGTGTAAAGCGTTGATGACGAACATATTCCATTACCTGGATACGTGTTTTGGCAACTTCGGTAAAACACCCGAGTGTCAACACGAGAGCACGATGTGCAACACGTGCTGCGCGGACGGCGGCTGTAACTTTGGCACGTGCAAGGAAATACGGGGTATGTATTGACATCACACAATTGTTTACTTCATGTCTTTACAGGCAGCAGTGTAAATAAATGCGAGGTCCGTTATGACGTCACGTAAGTGCAATTGCAAACAAATACTAGGTATGAAGTTTTATGAAACGCCACCAGTGCAGTACTTCTCAACGGACAGCAGGGGGGGGGGGGGGGGGGGAGATAAAAATCTTGAATGACATCAGCGGGCGTCCGTCAGGAATGTCTGCTCTCTCCCGTCCGAGCATACGGGATGGAGGTCAGCATGGAGATCATGGTGAATAGCACGACCAACACCAGTACAGACGTCACCATGAACGGCGAGAAGCTAGAAGAAGTGACCAGCCTCAAGTACTTGGAATCCTGTCAAAGGATGGTACCAGTACTGCTGAGGTCGATATAAGAATTGCCATGGCGACGGCAGCGATGGCGAGACTGAGTAGGCTGTGGACAAGCAGTTCAATCAGCTTCCCCACCAAGTACAGGCTCTACAAGTCCCTTGTAGTCTCGATCCTACTCTACGGCTGCGAGACCTGGACGTTTCACGAGGACACACAACGCATGATATAGGCATTTGAACATAAATGCATCTCCTATACGGAGAACAAGACCAACACGTACGTCCGGAACATGACTGCAACACTTGTTGGTCCACAAGAGCCCATACTGGCGACCGTCAAACAACGAAAGTTGGCTTGGTTTGGACACGTCACCAGGCACGACTCTGTGCCAGACTGTTCTCCAGGGCACGAGAGGGAGGTCGACGTAGAGGCCGTCAGAAGATAGGCTGGATGGAGAATGTAAAACAGTGGACATCCCTTCCCATGGATGAATTAATCTCAACTGCACGCAACAGACCTAACTGGAGGAGGATTTCTGTATCGTCGTCCCGCATTTCCCCCCAACGGCCAAACCGGTCAAGAGATTAATGATGATGACGATGATGATGTTGATGATGTTGATGATGATGTTGATGATGAAGATAATGATGATGACTAGGTATGTAACGACATCACCAGTACTTGCCTAAGGAATTACGTGCAAATATATACCTGATACACAAGTTTACTGTATAGAGGATAGTATGATAAATCCAACAAAAACACATATTTTTCTTTCCTTTTTTATCAACGTTTCGGCTTACGCCTTCATCAGGATAATACAAATAATAACAGAAAGCGGATGTTACGTCATTGACTTAACGTACATTAAAATGCGGGAAAATGTACGTCAATAAAATGAACGTTAATTAAATTAAGCTTAACTTTCGGATTCAAGAATACACAATTTCCTATAAAATTATATATAAAAATACTAATAGGAAAAAACAAAAGTAAGCTTAATTAAATTGAAGAGCTAGTCTTTTATGTTAAAAAGAACTTTGTTATTCATACCATTAGGGTGTAATGTTTTAAGTCTATGTATATAGTAAGTTTCTTTACATAGACGATCTATGTTGTTATTAACAACATCAATTGGCATAAAGGAAAAGTCATTTGCGCTGTGGTGATCTTCATTAAAATGTGATGCGACCAAAGTTGAAAATTCAGGGTTAGAAAAGTTTCTTATGTCAAATCGATGACTGTTCATTCTTTTTGACACCGGTTGCATGGTTTGTCCAACGTACTGTTTCTTACACTGTTTACATGTAATGAGGTATATTACATCTTTAGATGCACAATTCATATTCTTCTGTAAATTAAATTGCTCGCCTGTTACTGTGCTTTTAAATTTTTCTCCAACGTGTATGGATTTACAATGGGAGCAACGTGTTCTTCCACAGGCACTGGACGCACGTGAACTGTTCAAACTGTTCGTAAACTGAGCACGTGTAATGAAGTTTCCTATATTATTAGGCCTTTTAAACGCCAGTATGGGCTTATAAGTTTCATGCACACTTTTCACTTCTTCTTTCTGTGACAGGTTAAGTAAGTCCCAATACTTGTTTATTGCGGCTCCTATGTTTGGCAATGACGGATTATATTCCACTGTAAATGGGATAACTTTTGTTTTTGCTTTATTGCAGGACTGTAATGCGTCTTCTTGAGATAGAGCAGAAACTTTTTCAAATGCACAATCGATAATTTTTTCCGGATAATCTCGCTGTTTGAAATGATGCTTGAGGTCTTGAAGTGACGATTTAAAACTGTTGTCATCCGATATAATACGTCTATATCGCTTCGCCTGACTGTATGGTATTCCGTCCTTACACTGTTTAGGGTGGCATGACGTATAGTCAAGATATTGGTGGTTATTGGTCTCCTTTATGTGTATATCTGTTTGAAGTGTTAAGTCGTCATTAATAGAAACAGCCACATCGAGAAAAGACACGATTTTCTTAGAAGCAGAATACGTAAACTTCATGTTGGGGTGAAAACGGTTTAATGCTTCAATAAACAATTCAAGCTTCTCTAAAGAGTGGTCCCAAATCATAAATATATCATCTAAAAAGCGAAACCACAGTGTCGGTTTATGTTCACATATTTTAAGGAAGTCTTTTTCAAGTTTTCCCATAAATAGAGAGGCATATGCTGGCGCCATTGGACTACCCATAGCCGTACCCATTTTTTGTAAATAGAAATCATCATCAAATTGAAAATAGTTATTTTCAAGTACAAGTCGTAACAATTTAGAAACTATGTTGCTATTAATGTTGCCATTATGTAAAAATTCTTCACAAGCCTTGATTCCATCGTCGTGTGGGATGTTCGTGTAAAGCGATGACACGTCTAGAGTGACGAGATAGGTTTCTTTACTATTAACTGTCTTGTTTTTGAGCTTTTTTATGAAGTCTGTTGTATCTTTGATGAAAGACGGCAATTCAAACATGTATGGTTTGAGAATGGAGTCTATATATTTCGAAATATTCTCCGTAGGTGAATTACATGCTGACACAATTGGACGACCGGGGTATTTAAGCGGAAGATTTTCATTTGTTTCTTTGTGAATCTTTGGTAAAATGTAGAAAAATGGAGACCTTATATCCAGTGGTAACGCATCAAATTCGTTTTCAATGCTGGCATGTGATTTTTGTATATCTGCAATGCAATTGATGATACATTTTTTTACATTTTCTGATGGGTCGCTGGGTAGTTTTTCATAATGAATTACATTGTTTAGTTGACGTAAAACTTCATTTTTGTAATCTATTTTGTTCATAATCACAATAGTGTTAGATTTGTCGGCTTTCTTGATAACAATGCTATCATCTTGGGACAGTTTTCGAAGTGAAGCTAGTTCCTCCTTAGTAATATTACTATACTGTCGTTTTTTACTAGCGGACTGTAATATTTCTTCTGTGATAGCTGTGATATAAAAGTCAAGGTACATGTCTCTACCGGCGAATGGAGTAAACGTAGATTCGCGTTTATTGAAGAATGGCCGTTGAAAGTCTTCATCATTATTAATAATATTAGACTGGGTATCAGGGTTATTTAAGTCATTGAAAAATTCTTTAAGTCTTAAACGCCTACTGTATTTAAATGTTTCTTCGGCTAACTTAATTTTATCATGAGCACGTATCTTGGGACAAAATTTCAAACCTTTGCCGAGCAGGATATAATCATCATCAGTGAGACGCTTGGATGAAAGGTTTAAAACTGTTTTCTTTCCTTTCTGAATTTTGCGAAGCCGTTTTTTTGTTTTCCTCCATGTTTTCCGGTCTGAAATACGGACAAAACGTCTCTGTCTTTTCCCCTTTGAGCCGCTTCTGCTACTAGTTGCGCAACGGTTTTTGTTAGGCTGTCCAACGATGTTTGAAGACTTGAAATACGCAGTTGTAGATTTACATTTGCCCCGTTGCTCAAGGCCTCTGCGTAGGTTTTCTTTGGCGACAGTTCAATACCTGACGATAGAGCAACACCGTCAAAAAACGAGGCAGCCCCGGGTCCAAAGAAAACCTACGCAGAGGCCTTGAGCAACGGGGCAAATGTAAATCTACAACTGCGTATTTCAAGTCTTCAAACATCGTTGGACAGCCTAACAAAAACCGTTGCGCAACTAGTAGCAGAAGCGGCTCAAAGGGGAAAAGACAGAGACGTTTTGTCCGTGTTTCAGACCGGAAAACATGGAGGAAAACAAAAAAACGGCTTCGCAAAATTCAGAAAGGAAAGAAAACAGTTTTAAACCTTTCATCCAAGCGTCTCACTGATGATGATTATATCCTGCTCGGCAAAGGTTTGAAATTTTGTCCCAAGATACGTGCTCATGATAAAATTAAGTTAGCCGAAGAAACATTTAAATACAGTAGGCGTTTAAGACTTAAAGAATTTTTCAATGACTTAAATAACCCTGATACCCAGTCTAATATTATTAATAATGATGAAGACTTTCAACGGCCATTCTTCAATAAACGCGAATCTACGTTTACTCCATTCGCCGGTAGAGACATGTACCTTGACTTTTATATCACAGCTATCACAGAAGAAATATTACAGTCCGCTAGTAAAAAACGACAGTATAGTAATATTACTAAGGAGGAACTAGCTTCACTTCGAAAACTGTCCCAAGATGATAGCATTGTTATCAAGAAAGCCGACAAATCTAACACTATTGTGATTATGAACAAAATAGATTACAAAAATGAAGTTTTACGTCAACTAAACAATGTAATTCATTATGAAAAACTACCCAGCGACCCATCAGAAAATGTAAAAAAATGTATCATCAATTGCATTGCAGATATACAAAAATCACATGCCAGCATTGAAAACGAATTTGATGCGTTACCACTGGATATAAGGTCTCCATTTTTCTACATTTTACCAAAGATTCACAAAGAAACAAATGAAAATCTTCCGCTTAAATACCCCGGTCGTCCAATTGTGTCAGCATGTAATTCACCTACGGAGAATATTTCGAAATATATAGACTCCATTCTCAAACCATACATGTTTGAATTGCCGTCTTTCATCAAAGATACAACAGACTTCATAAAAAAGCTCAAAAATAAGACAGTTAATAGTAAAGAAACCTATCTCGTCACTCTAGACGTGTCATCGCTTTACACGAACATCCCACACGACGATGGAATCAAGGCTTGTGAAGAATTTTTACATAATGGCAACATTAATAGCAACATAGTTTCTAAATTGTTACGACTTGTACTTGAAAATAACTATTTTCAATTTGATGATGATTTCTATTTACAAAAAATGGGTACGGCTATGGGTAGTCCAATGGCGCCAGCATATGCCTCTCTATTTATGGGAAAACTTGAAAAAGACTTCCTTAAAATATGTGAACATAAACCGACACTGTGGTTTCGCTTTTTAGATGATATATTTATGATTTGGGACCACTCTTTAGAGAAGCTTGAATTGTTTATTGAAGCATTAAACCGTTTTCACCCCAACATGAAGTTTACGTATTCTGCTTCTAAGAAAATCGTGTCTTTTCTCGATGTGGCTGTTTCTATTAATGACGACTTAACACTTCAAACAGATATACACATAAAGGAGACCAATAACCACCAATATCTTGACTATACGTCATGCCACCCTAAACAGTGTAAGGACGGAATACCATACAGTCAGGCGAAGCGATATAGACGTATTATATCGGATGACAACAGTTTTAAATCGTCACTTCAAGACCTCAAGCATCATTTCAAACAGCGAGATTATCCGGAAAAAATTATCGATTGTGCATTTGAAAAAGTTTCTGCTCTATCTCAAGAAGACGCATTACAGTCCTGCAATAAAGCAAAAACAAAAGTTATCCCATTTACAGTGGAATATAATCCGTCATTGCCAAACATAGGAGCCGCAATAAACAAGTATTGGGACTTACTTAACCTGTCACAGAAAGAAGAAGTGAAAAGTGTGCATGAAACTTATAAGCCCATACTGGCGTTTAAAAGGCCTAATAATATAGGAAACTTCATTACACGTGCTCAGTTTACGAACAGTTTGAACAGTTCACGTGCGTCCAGTGCCTGTGGAAGAACACGTTGCTCCCATTGTAAATCCATACACGTTGGAGAAAAATTTAAAAGTACAGTAACAGGCGAGCAATTTAATTTACAGAAGAATATGAATTGTGCATCTAAAGATGTAATATACCTCATTACATGTAAACAGTGTAAGAAACAGTACGTTGGACAAACCATGCAACCGGTGTCAAAAAGAATGAACAGTCATCGATTTGACATAAGAAACTTTTCTAACCCTGAATTTTCAACTTTGGTCGCATCACATTTTAATGAAGATCACCACAGCGCAAATGACTTTTCCTTTATGCCAATTGATGTTGTTAATAACAACATAGATCGTCTATGTAAAGAAACTTACTATATACATAGACTTAAAACATTACACCCTAATGGTATGAATAACAAAGTTCTTTTTAACATAAAAGACTAGCTCTTCAATTTAATTAAGCTTACTTTTGTTTTTTCCTGTATAGAGGATATCATTCTGCAATTGCAAGGAAAACAACGATGGCACATCTCTTTTTGAGATCATATGATGCTGTAACATCAATAATATGGAATTTTACATAAATTAGGTGTTTCGGAGGACTCTATCGCGCGATTTGATTTTGCGACATATAAGTCTATCAACCTGCACGATATAGTCAACCGGAACACCACAATTTATTTGGGCCGTGCTCTGTGAAACGGGGGTTAATGCATGTGCGTAAAGTGCCGTTCCAGATAAGCCTGTGCAGTCCGCACTGGCTAATCAGGGACGACAATTTCCGCTTTATGATATTTTTCGTTTCAAGAAAGTATTTTCTTAGCAAAAATCAAGTTTTTCGGAAAGTGTCGTCCCTGATTAGCCTGCGTGGACTACACAGGCTCATCTGGGACGACACTTTACGCACATGCCCCTTTTTCACAGAGCACGGCTCATTTACTGTCATATTCCATTTACTATATACCTAGTTACCTACTAACGAATATATCATTTATCATACACCTTCTTGCGAAAAAAGACAACTCGAAATACTACAATTATCAAATAATTAAAAAATATTCAATACATTTACACACAAGTGAAAATCCCAAATCACATGAATATATTTTCAGACCGCCTCTATCAGTTGTACAAGAAAGGGCTCTTCAGTCTGGATACCATGAAAACCACCTTAAAGCCCTAACTCGGGGATACCTCAAAGAAATGATGGGAAACACAAAAGGAAATGAAAAAAGAGACGTCTAAATGACTGTTATTAAATTATGATGCTTACAAAAGAGTTTTATGAAAAAAAATGTTAACTGCCCTTACAATAACCCCAGATGTTAAAAATCCGTTACATATTTCATCCCTTTTACATGCCCCGCACGTGGTTTTATACATGTACTCGATACAACTGAATGTCTCGTTTTTAAACGGAAACTGAACAACGCAAAAAATGCGCACGTTTTTTACACGTATTACTGCAGATAATTAATGTTCGCATATTCTATTTATTAATCATAACAATAAGAGGAAAATAATGACCCTGATTCGCCCATCTGAATTCACATTTCGATACGAGAGTGATCTTAGCTGGGAGATTCGTTTTGAGATTTTACTATCATGATTCGCTAACCTGAATTTAAATTGCGATACTAGAATTTCAGTATATCGATATATACGTTACTCCAAGTTTGGACTAATTTCGACCCCAGCGGCATGATTTGATGATGGTCCATGCCAAATACCAAACCGCTTCGCCTTGTCATTTCAGAAGAGATTTAAACAGTTTTCACTTTATAGTTATAGTTATAGAAAAACAAGTTACCCCCATGTCATGGCCAGTTTTTACCGCATTGATATGATTTGAACGAACTTGACAGAGGATCATCATACGACGGTACATGCCAAATATTACACAATCGAGCCTTGTCTTTTTTTTTAAATTGTTTTTCCTGCATACTAGTAAGTATATAAATCATATTGACCCCAGGTCGTGGACATTTTCGACCATAGGTATATGATTTGAACACACTTGTGTACATTATAAAAATGTAACCTCGGAGGCATGCATATTTAGAGGATTTTTAAGTTTTAATTCTTAAAATATATTGTCCAGCCATCGTTACATAAATATGCAATGGGCCTGAACGTTTATATAACTTTGGTAGAAAATCGCCCAAGGAAAATCCATAGATAGTTTCGTGACAATCTGCCAATATGAAAATCGCCCATCACTATAGTTCTACATGGTTTAAACAGTTGTTGTTTGTTCCTTAAACACCAGAACTGTCTCGCTCTTTTACTTCCTACAATTGTTTATTAAACACAATAGTACATTTCAAATTGAAGCATGCAATCTTTCATTTTCTAATTCCATTAATTGCTAACACGCAGTGAAATCTTTCACTGCGTTGGCATTACTAACAGTGTTTCACAAGCTTCGTTTTAAACACGGTACATGATTTGGTCGGACAACACAAGGTATGCATATCAATTGAAAAATGCAGTTGAATTATGACTCATATTAAATGACCCGGTTACATGCAATTCACAGACCTTAAAAGCACTATTTAGTTTGTTTGAACTTGCAAAAATATGGTTAAATGTATTGAACATCTTAAACCAACATGTTTGCGTTATAATTGGTTGTAGAAAATAGTAAAGTTGCAACGTTATGCGAATACACATGAAGATGGTCCGCCTTCGCACAAGAACTTCAAGATGGACCTAAATCGCCATTTAAACCGAGTCGTGCTTAAAATATGGTTTGCCAGATGTCAGCTTTCACAATTATTTTGCTAACAGTCTTAATTAAGGGAGGCGGCGAATTGTGACCCTATGGGCGCATGTTACTAGCTTCATACAAAACAGACCCGTTTTTGAAATTAACCGACGACGACAATTATAAAGTGGTATTCATTTAACTTACCAATTTTACTTATACATGTAAAATAAACGCTAATCAAACAAAAAGACGTTTTCACATTTTTATTTAGTCGTACACAATGCAATAACATGTAACATATCATTTATATTTTGGATACAAAACAGACAACGTGCCACGTGGTGAATTCTATTAAACAATGTCCAATTTGAAAACACTTCGTTCGTTACAAATAATGTGATTTCGACGGTAGAGAACTACTGTGCTCTATAATCCATGGAACTGGAACCTAATATCCGGCACATGGAATTACCTAAGTGTGGCGTACATGTACATTTATATTAAATACAAAGAAACATGGGACCGTTATTCCTTTAAAACACGTCTTCTACTAATATTTGCATGATGTCACTCATAACCTAGAAACCAAAACCAGCAGTAAAACTATTTTATGGAACAATAAAGACATAACTTCAAACAATAAGACGTTTTTCTATAAAGATTGGTTTGAACGAAGCATTAAATATGTCGACCAATTATATGACTACAGAATTAAGGATTTCTACTCTTTTGATGATATATGCTACAGATACGGAATACCTTCAAATAATTTCCTGAAGTATTACACACTAATCAAAAGCATACCCATACATATTAAATCTGAAATCAATACAAATAATACACCATGTACTCAAACAAAATTCGTAGAAAACATACTTGGAAGAAAAAAACAAAACGAATAAAATATTTTACACACAACAAATTAAGACTACAGAAAAATCCAAAACCCAAAATACATGGCAAGTCCTTTTCGGAGAACATGAACTTAATTGGAAACACATATTTACCATGCCATATAAAGCAACTATTGAAAGCACACTGAGAAATTTTCAATATAAATACATCCATAGAAATATAGCTAGAAATAAATATCTCTTTAAATGCAAATTATCTAACTCAAATCTGTGTGACTTCTGCAGTGAAAACATCGAAACTATAGAACATCTTTTTTGGGAGTGCAAACACATCCAGCCTATTTGGAATCAATTAGTATCTTTTCTTGAACAACAGCAACTAAACGTTAAACTATCTTTCTTAAATGTAAGATTCAGAATTTACTCATTAAAATCAATAGACTGTAATAATATTGTGAATTTTATTCTTATAATGATGAAATATTTTATCTTAAACATGAAGTACAAAAAACAAGTACCAAATTTTAATTGAATCCAGATTGAGAAAGAAATAGCCCTCAGTAATGACACATTACAAATCTTTGAACAAAATGGAATCGAATTAAATTCTCATAATGTTTGTCCACTTATATACATTTCACTCTAATGTTAGTTTATCTTTCTAAAATGTTTTTGTATATTTTTTTTCAATCTTATAAGATCATTGTGAATATACAACAAAACACACAAGTCCAGTATGCTTTCTTCCGACTTTATACAACTCATCATTTTTCATAGCTATTCTTCTGTTGTTCTTTTCTTTTCTCTTTAAACAAAATATATATTAGCATATCTTGTATAACATGTCTGAATTTTATTGCTTTGTACAATCACTATGTTGTATGATCATATACATGTATACATTGTTTGTATTATATTGAATAAAAAAATTAATATATTTGCATAACGTTGCAGTCAATGAAAGATTGTCTAGTTATTTTCAACGTTCAGTCATCATTCGCATGCAATCTTTGGATATGTGCTCCATTCGTGCCATTGGTCATCCGAGTCAGGTGGCCATTGACGTCACCGCCACCTTGCGACGAACTACGGTGTTGCATAAGTGCCAGACGGTACATTCGGTCGACGAGTGTGACAAGCATAATGCACAGGCGGGACACGGCCCAAGGCGCGCTGAGGTAGGCGAGCAGATTCCACAGTCCGACTTGCCAGCCAGCTATGGGGACTGCAAATGGACGCATCACAATGTTAACGTTGTAATAATTGGGACAGGGATTGAAAAAAGGCGCAAACCAGCGTATACCTTATAATACATGGGAACATATTGTAAATAGAAGTATCGCAGAGAACACATAATTAATACTGGGAAAGAGACTGCAAATAGATGTATAGCAGCGTGAACAATATAATAAGTGGAAAAGAGACTGTTAATAGGCGCATCGCAGCGCATGCGTTATAATACGTGGTACTAATGCAAATTGAAGTATCGCAGAGTAGACATTATTTTATCCCACTTTTACAGCGAATTCGGTTGATTAAAGCTCCGTTGATTAAATTTCTGCATAAACCACGGCACGAAATGACGTCATTTTTTCGATAAACTGACGTCATAAATCCAGCGATATTATCAAGTTAAACTAATTTTGTTTAAATAAAAAGGTTTACTGAATAAAAAGTGAGATAAATAAAATAATAGATTAGTGTTGATTATAGATCAGGTTGATTATAGATCGCCAAGGCTCGTGCTTTTTGTTTTCTAAGTCTCGCATGATAAACCTGATCTATAATCAACACTAACCTATTATTCTCTATATACGTGGGAAAGAGACTGCATAATTATAGGCGTAACACAGCGAATACATTATAATAGTAAGGAACAAAAAACAGCAAATATATGTATAACAACATAATAATACTCGGGACTTTCATTGGAACACAAACGCACGTGTGGTGTAAATGTGGTTCAGTCTTTGTGCAATTTTACATAATGCGTATTCTAATGTCCTTTATGTTGTGAATCTCACTGCAAATATTGATAAAGAGAATGATTTTTTTTTAAATAAATGCGTTGGAAAAGCTTTTAATAAATAGTAAGTATTGCGTTGAGCAATCGTATGTAAGTTGTAAGAAATCATAGCACCTGTGGGTCCGGGGTCACCATGACCCAGGTAGAGGGACAGCAGGAACACGTGATTTCCGTACACCCAGAACAGGTTGGGCACCTACAGAATGAAATATACTATGTAGCAGGATCGACTACCCTCATGACCAGATTCAGTTCCAATTTAAGTCGAGCTCTGGGATAATGGGGTTTAATTAATGTGCTTAAACTGTCGTCCCTAATTACACAGCATATTCCGCACAGGCTTATCGAGTGGGACACTTTCCGCCTAGACTGGTTTACCATTTAAACAAGTCTTCATGTCAACGAAAAGTCTAATAAAAGCGGACAGTGTTGTCCGTGATTACTTGTGCGGGCTGCACAGGCTAATCTGGGATGGCACTTTCTAATCTGGGACGGCACTTTACGCACATGAATTAAACCCGTTTTCCCAGAGCGGGGTTCGTTATTCTTATTTTCCCAACAATTTGTGTCAGCATGTAGACATTTGAAAATGACGCAAATTAATGAATGCAACGGGCAAAAATGCATTTGTTTGGTTTACAATGCCGCTACGCAACTTATATTATACATTCCACCCAGTCGTGTAAACGGTAAAATGATTGCGATGTCTAGGGGTGGTACCAGAGAAATACAAACGTCATCAAATCAGTCTTTGACTGACATATATCCGCTGGTGTAATGTGCCGTTACACTCTGATTAATAATACTTGTAGTATATATAATAAATCAAAAGTAGTTTACCTAGGATAGAAAATAACGAATAGCGAAATTCTTGTATCAATATTTTGAGGCGCTCCATAGGATATTATATCGTAAATATACTGCTTTTATCAATGCATACAGTTACATCTGCTCCATTATGGTGTTTTATGTCATACTTTATATAATAATAATGATTGATTAAATTAAGTTATTAACTTACATTTCTTCAATATTATTGCACAAATAGTATAATTATTATTGACAAATTTATTTATATTTTCGGAAATCTTGGATATTTAGATGGCGCTCCGATGAGGAAACACATAATAGGCTATATGAGTACTTACATATAGCTGTTAAAATAAATTTTCGTCAGCCAATTATCTTGGTGTTTGTAGTCGTTATTTCTAAATCTCGCTGCACTAAAATCAGAGTATACACATCTGGCCAATGCATTGTGAGGAAAGATGTTTATATAAATCAGGATCGAACGATATAATCTAGATAAAGCAGATAAAGACAAATTTATTCTAAATAAATTAGGTACAAACCATTTCATGGAATATATTTACTAAGATGTTTAAATTTCAGACGACGGCAGAATCTAATATAAGTGTTTTTATTATAATAATGATAATACAAATGGCAAAAATATATTAATGTTTTAATTAATATAATAATGAAAACATTGACGATGATGAAGAATAAGAAAATGATGACAAACATAATCATGAGGCTTTTCATTTATTATTATATTATTTATTAGTATTAAATTATTGTTATCATAATTATAATAATAATTATTATTATTATTATTGATATCATCATAGTAATCATCATCGTCATGACGTGATAAGGATTTAGATAATACAGATGCACACGAAGATGATCATTATACTAATTACTTGATAACGATATTTACAAATGATAGATGCTCCATTGGCCGCAGAAATCTAGTATTGAGAACATCTGAAACGCCAGGGTGTACACCGGATATAGCGTGGCGAGCACGTGACACAACGCCGTCACGGACGCTTCGTCAATCAGGATGTCTAATAGCATGCCAAACTCGGAGGCTGAAATAAACACTGAACAATTTTAATATTTTTAGTGCTTAAATACACCCAGTTTGTTGCGTTTATCTTAATACAAATTTGAAAGTGTATGCTATATGAAAAAATATGCGCGCTTATTTATATACCTACACATACGCTCTTTATCAGTGACCTTGGGTAGACAATGACAAACAAGCATTTTTGTAAGACTGGCCTCAATATAAAATAAACAAGCGCTTACTAAATATTGCAAGTCAAACGTATTAAAAACGTTACTTTGTACAAAATATCTCGCTAGGTTCCCGTCCAACTCGTCTAAAGCAAAACTGACGACATAACAGAGAGCTGCCGCACATCTGTCTGTTCGAGCGAGGTAGCAAAAGAGACATAAGAATAGAATTCGAATGTAATCTGAAAAACATGAAGATGCATATTATTCCGTGTTCAATAGACGTTGTCTTTATCATTATAATAAAATATTACCATCATTAAACTGGTCATTTTGCATGAACATTAAAGGGATTTCTCACACTGGAATCAGCGGTACAATGTTCATAGCAATGACCATCGTTCGGGTCATCATCATATTGCGATTATCATGCTCATGGTCATAAAAATCATAATCATCATCATCAACATCATCATCATAATCACCATCATCGTAGTCGTCGTTTTCGTCGCCATGAATATCATCATTATTATCATCATAATAAGCATCAGTATCACTATCAGTAGCTTGTCAGTAACTGCTTTCAATGCTTTATATTGATAAATTTAAACATTTGAACTAAAAATCTCCAGTAAAAAATAAGAATACAATTTTAAAAAAGAAGAAAAAACGTTAACCTCCACAGGACTCGAACCACTGACCCCTAGTAGTAGAGTCATGGAGTTTTGGAGTAAAATGCCTCCCGACTTTACCACTCGAACATCCACGCTCACGTCAACTGTGGAGGTATTTTTAGCTATATAAGCAATCCTCGTAGTTCGCCAAAATATCGATTCGTGTCGAACGACGCTTTTGACTGTTGGACAGTCCCTTTAAGCATCACCAATGAATACTTCATCAAGTTTCTCTTAATATTTGGAAGGAAAGATAAGTGAGACGCCGTGTTATCTGTGATGCAGTCGTTCACACGAGATTTCAAGTTTACACGAGTTTAAACGCTCACTGTGACAACGGTATGCATGTCAGCATTGTATTGTCGCAGGACATGACCTTAAATATCATGAGTAAATCGTGATATTTTAATTTCCTGAGAATTTTACATAAGATTTTGTATTAAAGGTTAAAGATGAACTCAGAGCTAATACGGCGAAATATATTAAAGAAGGCCATTAAGAAAGCCACATTTTTGCATTCTTAAACTTGAACGACATAATATGCGCGGCATTAATTTCATAGCTTTCAGTTTTGCTAGAAACAGATATGTAGCTTTTGAAATATTGATGCAACAACTTTCCTTCCGAAACGGAATGGTAGTTTCACATTTGGTCACATAGAGCTAATGCTACGATTGGTTGAAGACGAGTCTAGAGATGAAATTTTTATTTTAAATGTTGAGCCGTGTGAAACACAACAAAGATACGTTATAAACGTTCGACCATTCTGAAAAAAACACCATACGTATATAACGTGACATAACGTAATAAATATTTGCGATTTGAAAATATATAAATATCTGTTTTATATTGCAATACATTTTTAAATGCGATTTCGGGTGCACGTTTGTGTGAGATAGTGTTACTTATAACAATTATGAATTGATATATAGCTTAATATATGCTATCATATTATGATAACATATTTAAGTTTTTTACTCTCTGTACATTGACTACATTCATACGTACCAATTATGTTTGGAATATACAACAGCACATGAGTAGTATTCCCTTTACGATGTGGCGAATCTGAAATCAACAAGTACATGCACGTGATTGTGTGATAATGTATTTGATATTTATCCCATCATCAGACGTGCATTGTCGAAATAAACCACTGTGGAATAAATTTTCCTTTATTTCAGCAGTGCTGAAATACAGCTGTCACGCGCGGCGAAGAATGTTCATATTACTCGGAATCAACTATAAAGTAATCATTTTTAGTAAAATCGAATCAGATTCAACAAAACAAACAATTTGATACCAAGATGTAATATAGTTTTATCACATAATGCAACTCAAAAAGCAAATAAACATTATTTACAAATATTAAGTGCGCGTACTCGTGACGTCATTATTAACACGTCATACGACACAATGCATGTAGTTTCACGCTAAAGATGCAGTTGTTTAGTGTCTCTTTTTTTCATTATTTCTTAAAAATCGGGGACGTAGAGGTATGATAAACGAAAAAACAGGTTGGTTACTGATCTTTTTGTAATGTATTAGGCTCGACACGATTAAAATAATGAAACAATGTTTGCTTAAAATATCTTTGGAATTTTCCGTCTAGTTCGATTTTCCTATTCTATGTTTAAAGAAATAATTTACGACTAAGAAAATTGATGGGATAAATCGAATACTAGGTCGGTGCCGAATAAAGCAAAGTTTATCTTGCTCGGCACGAAAATCTGAACCACTCGCCAAGGCTCGTGGTTCAGATTTTCTAAGCCTCGCAAAATAAACTTTGCTTTATTCGGCACCGACCTAGTATTCTCTATTTACACTATGCACATGCCCTGTGGTTCTTGACAAAGCCACTTTAAGTCATCTCCGTCATTGATTAGTCTAGTACCAACTGTTCAATACCCTATTTTAATATATAACAAAATATTTTATCCCATCATCAGACGTGCATTGTCGAAATAAACCACTGTGAAATAAATGTACCTTTATTTCAGCAGTGCTGAAATATAGCTGTCACGCGCGGCGAAGAATGTTCATATTACTCGGAATCAACTATAAAGTAATCAGTTTTAGTAAAATCGAATCAGATTCAACAAAACAAACAATTTGATACCAAGATGTAATATAGTTTTTACACATAATGCAACTCAAAAAGCAAATAAACATTATTTACAAATATTAAGTGCGCGTACTCGTGACGTCATTATTGATACGTCATACGACACAATGCATGTTGTTTCACGCTAAAGATGCAGTTGTTTAGTGTCTTTTTTTTCATTATTTCTTAAAAATCGGGGACGTAGAGGTATGATAAACGAAAAACAGGTTGGTTACTGATCTTTTTGTAATGTATTAGGCTCGACACGATTAAAATAATGAAACAATGTTTGCTTAAAATATCTTTGGGATTTTCCGTCTAGTTCGATTTTCCTATTCTATGTTTAAAGAAATAATTTACGACTAAGAAAATTGATGGGATAAATCGAATACTAGGTCGGTGCCGAATAAAGCAAAGTTTATCTTGCTCGGCACGAAAATCTGAACCACTCGCCAAGGCTCGTGGTTCTGATTTTCTAAGCCTCGCAAAATAAACTTTGCTTTATTCGGCACCGACCTAGTATTCTCTATATGCTATACAAATCTCTTTCTCACGAGGAAATACATACTTATTAAGGAAGAAAACCTTGTTTGAAATTATAAAATGGATGTATAGAAGTTATACTTTCCAACAATCGTGAAATCGAATCCTTATCGGGGTTTAAGCGGACACAAAAACAACATTTATTATGCTTTACAATTCTCTGCTTAGAAGCAAGGCGAACATGGTTATATGCAACATGTATAAAACCAGAAAAGCGTCTGAGTAACTCGCCTCCTGTTCAAGTTTTTGCTATGAATTGCTTATGAGTCTTTAAAAAAAGTCTTTATTCAATTAGATATCCAAGAGACAAACATGAGTCAAAATGCGCATCTGTCAAGGGTTAAGAAATTATAGAAAAAAAGCTTCCATAAGACTATTTTTGGAAAATTGTTATGTTTCATTGTATATATACAAACAAAACAAGTAACCCCAGGACTGTGCCAAATTTTGACTCCAGAGGCATTATTTTAACAGACTTTGAAGAGGACCACCTTAACATGGTAGACACTAAATCATGGACTCCAAACCTTGCTGCTTTATAGATATTTTAAATTATGTACAATATAATCACATATGTATATATAAAGTATGTGACCATGGACGTGGTCAGTGTTAACTCCAGGGGCAAACACATCTAGCAGAGGACCACTAGACAATGTTTCACACAGAATATTTAACCTCTAACCGTTTTTATTTCCGAGAAAGAATGAAGCTGTTAGCAGTTTTTTAGCCCTGGTGGCACACATGAAATGGACCGGAAATTGTTTAACCACTTTGAAATAACGGCACTCTAGGATAATTTCCTGCGAAGTTATATCTGTCATGATGTTAAAGAGAGTCCTTAGATGAAAAGTTTAACGGACGCAACTCACGCACTGACGGGCATTTGGGTAGCCATAAAGTTTCTCAATACACACAACTTCGCCTGCACCGTATGCGCATCCACCACCATGGTTATTTACTAGGGCTGCAACAAATCCAAAAAATGTGTTTGGATCCGAATCCAAATATGGTTACAGGGATTTCAATAGACGCAGAATCCTGCGTTTTGACGCGAGCAAATTAAAAATGACTCATTTTTGACGCAACCCTTTTTTCTGCTGTGCGTCATTTTGACGCGTCGAAAATTTGACCCATGCGTCAGTCAGTTAACATCTCGAGTTCCATGGTAATAAATCCCGCTGTGCTCCTAATTTAAATTAATGTTTCAGTATTTGAAACTCGGTCTATAATCGAGGGAATACCCCGGGCGTTGTTTATCTTATCTCATCTCTTCCAATACACATGTCACCGTCTAAATAGTGCGTGCCCACTAACTGGGTAATTAGCAGCAGTGATTACGTGATAATTGATTGACCATCCGATAATTGCAGGGTTTTTTGCAGACTTTTCAGACGGTACGGTTAAAGAAAGTCGGCAAAATTAATTAAAGTAAAAACCATATTGATCAAAGGTCTATTCATTACGTGGATCCAATAGTAGATATTAGTCCAGCGAGTTTTGTCAGTTGTTAATCCACAGATAATTACGATTAACACCCATCTTATATAAACTGGAATCACAGTTCATTTTGTATACTAACAAGTAATAATACTACACATAAACATTGAGAAAACACATTTTCTCGATTAGATATCAATTATCCGAGTAGAATTAAATTGCTGCGTCATGACCTTCGACATTGTAAATGGCAGACATTCAACCCGCGTTCAATTCAAAGCTGGCGATTCAAATTGCAAGTATATATATTCTATCTTTATTTCTGTCTCATCACTGTACAAGTATATACAACAATAAAAGTATTCATATCAATTACAGTGCCAATCATATAATGGATTTATAAGAGACATAACAGTAGTCAAGAACACAATTACTATGCATCAGTTAAAAGTTAACCAAATATGTTAAAATTATAAAACATGGATTATAAAACAATAAAACAATATTGCATAAGTGGAATATTGAGACCTTTGATAGTTTCAATATAAAAATAATCTCATGAAACCTGTGTGTAGAATTTAAAAGTACAGTCGATCGGGTAGTTCCGGATCTCGGGTAATTCCGAATCAACTCTATGATTTAATTAAAATATTAGTCTAAAAGATATTGCCATATCAATATAACTGTGATTTTTGGAAAATGTGATCAATTTCAAGCAATAACACAGTTTTGCTTCTTATTTCAACGTTGTTTTCATTGAAAATCACACTTTGGTAACTATCACAGTCGTGTCATTTTACCGTCGCACTGTCTATCAATAACACGCGTCAACAATTAAAAGACGATTTAGAAGCACATTTCCTTGGTAAATGCTTGTACATTTGGTATGAATTTGTTTATTTATTATCATTTTTAAATTCCTGCGAGTGATTTAAGTATATGTTTATGATTTATGGAAATAAAAGCATGGACATTGCACCTCGTGTACATGTCAGTTGCGGATCAGCTGATTGGGGAAAATCTCAAAACAGTTTATTATTGTTTAAATACTGTGTTAGTAATATTTTAAAGCTCTAGCTACCACAAAAGTTTATAATATATATATATATATATATATATATATATATATATATATATATATATATATATATATATATATATATATATATATATATATATGAAATGAAGAGTGCCTAGTTTCTCATAAAGTTGATACAATGTTTCATTTGAATTATTTAATTATAATACTATTTTGTGACTTCAATGTCGAGAAATACAGAGAATACGATTGAATTTTGTTTATTTTGTCTGTCTTTCTGCCCTAAAACTTTAACCTTGCTCATAAAATGAAACATTATGGACCTGGTTCTCCAAACTTTACATGTTCTTGCATCTGATTGAGATCTATTATGCAAACCAGTTATGAGGCATTAGGTCTAAGTCACAAGGTCAAGGCTAACACATGCAGTAAGCATTTGTTGAATGCATCTTGGTTTGTTTGTATGTTTATGTGTTTAGTATTTTTAAAATAAGTTATAACATTTAAATGTATAATAGCGGAGTAATAAAAAACCAGCGGAGTGCTAAAATCTGTACTCTAGAAAAAAATTATGGATTAATAAATGATGGTAATATGTTACTAGTGCTGGAAGGAGATTGGTAATATTTTAAATATTTATCCAATTTTTAATGTGCATTTATGCTGTGATTTTGCATTTCAGATAATTGTCAAGTTGGACGGATGGGTCCTAAAAAGCACGGGTGCTCTGCACAGTCATTGGCAAAGAGGCTGAAGCGGATACTTTTATATATTTTTACATTATTGTGATCCTATTATTGTTAAATGTTGCCATAATATGTTATTTACCAAACATTTAACTTGATATCTAGTATTGTCTTCCATTTCTTTACCATTACTATCCCAGAGGTACTGGTTTATGTTGTTGTTGCTTTTTATACTTTTATTACATTATTTTACATTATTGTGATCATATTATTGTTACATGTTATCATACTATGTTATTTACCAAAAAAGTAACTTGATATCTAGTATTGTTTTCCATTTCTTTAGCAAATTTATTCTAGAGGCACTGGTTTATGTTATACTTTTTATGGATGCTTTTATATATTTTTACATTATTGTGATCCTATTATTAGCAAATGCATTCCAGAGGTACTTGTTTATGTTCAGTTGTCATTTTTATGCCCCCGGATCGAATGATCGGGGCATATTGTGTTTGGCCAGTCTGTCATTCTGTCCCAAAACTTTAACCTTAGTTAAAGTTTTTTGATAACTTTTGCAATATTTAGGACAGAATCTTGATATTTGGCATGTATGTGTATCTCATGGAGCTGCACATTTTGAGTGGTGAAAGGTCAAGGTCATCGTTCAAGGTCAAAGAAGCTAATCCAAGGAAGTAATAAGCTTTAAAGGGCGATAATTATCTGTACCTGCCAAATGAACAAAAAACAAAGCGGCGCAATAGGGGGCATTGTGTTCCTGACAAACACATCTCTTGTTATAAATACATTTATATAAAGTTCTGTATTTTTTAGGACCTTAGTTATAAAACATATTTTCTAGTCATACATAAAATGTTCTAGTCATAAGCATATATGTCATATTTTCATACAGTTTGTACATTATTGTGATTCTATTGTTGTTAAATGTTATTATATTATGTTATTTCCCAAGAAGGTATCTTGAGTTTATCAATAAATTGCTTGTATTGAGTATTTGTGCTTGTTTTATATAACCAATAATACAGAGGAATCCATTTCAAATCAAAACATAAATACTTTCCAACAGCTTTATTCTCCTGTGTACAGTCATACACCCCATAATGTTTTTAAATTGTCAGACAGTTATTAAACTGAAACAAACGAACCTATCTGATGTTTTATTTAATACATGCATCATTTGTTTTGACAGTCAAAATAATTGTTGACAGTCAAAATAAGTTTTGAGATGATCCCTGACCTACATCTTCCAAATAGTCCGAGTGATCCGAAATTACCGCACTCGATTCAGAACTAGCCGACTTTATGCAAGCGAATAAGTTCAAATTGGCATCAGAAATGTATTGATAAGTATTAATAAATTAATATGGCCTGAAAGATGAAATATTTTGCCTCAACAATCCAAGTTTTTTGAAAGCAATTGCTTTATTTTAAAAATATTTACACCATTATTTACGTTAGTGATCCGGAACTACCCGACCGACTGTATTAGTTAAGATATTTACTTCCAGAGTGTCATGTTGGAATAATTAATGGCAATTCAATAATGGAGAAAGCATTAACTGGATTTAACAAACATTTGATAAGGTTTGTTAAACCCGATAACAACAAGAAAAATTTGGATTATTAAAGTAAAACTACTACAGGTAAGGCATTCCAAAGTGTACATATTTCGGACATGTATAGTATTCGAATAAACAGTAATAGATATACTAGATGTTCCATGCAATTTAGATTGTGTTTTGTTAGAAAAGCTATCATAGGGATGATGATAATATAATGCCGATAAATATGTGATGAAAAGGTGCTACCGGTACATATATTAAATTATTTAAATGTGTTAAAAGACTTAAATGTGTTATAAGGAAGTATATTTAATATACCAATTCATTAAAATATGTTGTGTTATGTATCATGGTATTGTTATTTAATAAAGCAGTATAACTTTTTATGATATTGTGTTACTCTTAGAGCATATTTTTATCTAAAAAATTGAATAATACAGACAAAAACACAATTAACGCGCTTCAAAATTGACCACACCATTTTTCAATTTGACTCCTCAAAATTTCAGTCCAGGGGTCATTGACTCCTGGTTTTTAAAATCTATTGAAATCCCTGATGGTTTCATACAGTTTTTTTCGGATCCGGATCCCTCATACACATGTACAAGAGCAAATTAGAATTATCTGTCTAAATTAAAGAAACAAGGGCTGTTTGTAAAACATGCATGCCCCCCATATGGGCTCTCCGTTGTAGTGATAACAATTGTGTGAACATGTTTTTTGTCACTGTGACCTTGACCTTTGACCTAGTGACCTGAAAATCAATAGGGTTCATCTGCCAGTCATGATCAATGTACCTATGAAGTTTCATGATCCTAGCCATAAGCATTCTTGAGTTATCATCCGGAAACCATTTTACTATTTCGGGTCACCATGACCTTGACCTTCGACCTAGTGACCTGAAAATCAATAGGGGTCAACTGCGAGTCATGATGAATCTACCTATCAAGTTTCATGATCCTAGGAATAAGCGTTTTTCAGTAATCATCCGGAAACCATTTTACTATTTCGGGTCACCGTGAACTTGACCTTTGGCCTAGTGACCTCAAAATCGATAGGGGTCAACTGCGAGTCATGATCAATCTACCTATCAAGTTTCATGATCCTAGGAATAAGCGTTTTTCAGTAATCATCCGGAAACCATTTTACTATTTCGGGTCACCGTGAACTTGACCTTTGACCTAGTGACCTCAAAATCGATAGGGGTCATCTGCGAGTCATGATCAATGTACCTATGAAGTTTCATGACCCTAGGCATAAGCGTTCTTGAGTTATCATCCGGAAACCATTTTACTATTTCGGGTCACCATGACCTTGACCTTTGACCTAGTGTCCTCAGAATCAATAGGGGACATCTGCAAGTCATGATCAATGTACCTATGAAGTTTCATGATCGTAGCCATTAGCGTTCTTGAGTTATCATCCGGAAACCATTTTACTATTTCAGGTCACCGTGACTTTGACCTTTGATATAGTGTCCTGAAAATCAATAGGGGTCAACTGCGAGTCATGATCAATCTTCCTATCAAGTTTCATGATCCTAGGCATAAGCGTTCTTGAGTTATCATCCAGAAACCATTTTACTATTTTGGGTCACCGTGACCTTGACCTTTGACCCAGTGACCTGAAAATCAATAGGGGCCATTTGCAAGTCATGATTAATCAGTGCTCCAGCCAGCTTTTCAAAATAGAGGGGAGCTTCCCCAAAAAGGGCACATTTCACGCGTAATTTTGGAAAATAGGGCATTTGGTTATACATATACTTAAGTATATACTTTGGTTATACTATATACTTATTAATTGCAAACACTAGTGCATTGGATGACTTAACCAATTGTATGCTGTTCCTCATTTTGTGTAATAAAATTACAATAAACATATTACTATCTACATTGGCGCTAAGGAAAACAACTTAGTAGCCAATTTCCTAACCGACTTGGGCTAGCATCCGACTACACGCATTAGAGATATATAGATATCATATTTCTTTACGGTGTGTGGGGGGGGGGGGGAATTTTGATGTATTTTTTTATCACCTATCGTCATTGAACTGCATGTTAATCTTTCAGGTTTCAGTTTCAGCATCAGTGGCCTTTTAGAAGAAAATGAAATGAAGACAATAGGAAATAAATTCAGGGGTTTCACTGGATCAAAAAAACGTTATGACTGTCACTACTTAAATTCGTTGCTTTAAATAACTTTGAGCCAATGTTTGTCCACAATAATAATATTTATTAAAACAAAAATCGATATTTACAAATTTAAAGTCTAAACAATGATCAATGTCACCATGAAGTAGCATCCAGTCTGGAGATTAAAATGAAACATTGTTATTGTTAATAACAGGATATATTTATTTCACAACACGTTATTTCAACTAATGTCAACAACGTTGACAGTTTTGTTAGGTCGCGAAAATATATGACAATATCAACATTACATTTTACTTGCAGAGTGATAAATCCTCCTTCCAAACAAGTTCTTTATTTGTTGAAATAACAACTGTCTGCCCTTATTCATTTTAAAATTCATCATGATGGAGGACAGACAGTGTTTAAAAGTTCAGAAATAAAATCCAAACACAAATATGTTTCCTTTCCGTAATTTGGGACTTAAAAATAACCGCATATTCGCATTAAAAAAAGATGATTAATTTTCAAATGTTAATAGGTATTTTGACTTAAAATTCACTATTTTTCCAAACAAAAAAATACAGCCAGAAATTCAGAGGTTTAAAAAAATCAATAGTGCGGAGTTTTATTTCAGTGTGATTGTGCCTAACCAAGCGTGACCTCAGAGATAATCTTTCACAGCATGTTACTATCGTCTGCAACAAAAGGCTAATTAGTGATCTGATAACAAACCATGCCCTTGGGGCTTATTAGTTAACAATGTGTTGACTTAATACACCCCAGGCAGTCATATAAGGGTGTTATCTGTGTATTCATGTCGATGTTTATGGCGATTTATACGGCCTGAAAACAGGAATTTAGAGATCAAAAGGGCATTTGACAGGAAAATAGAGGGGCGCTTTTTAAGTGGGCAAATTTTAGAGGGGCGCAGCGCCCCTCTATTTATTGCTAGCTGGAGCACTGTTAATGTACCTATGAAGTTTCATGATCCTAGGCATAAGCGTTCTTGAGTTATCATCGGGAAACCATTTTACTATTTCGGGTCACCGTGATCTTGACCTTTGACCTAGTGACCTGAAAATCAATAGGGATCTTCTGCAAGCCATAATCAATCTACCTACTAAGTGGCATGATCCTAGGCATAAACGTTCTTGAGTTATCATCCAGAAACCATTTTACTATTTCGGGTCACTGTGACCTTGACCTTTGACCTAGTGACCTGAAAATCAATAGGGGTCATCTGCGAGTCATGATCAATCTACCTATCAAGTTTCATGATCCTAAGCCTAAGCCTTCTTGAGTTATCATCCGGAAACAATTTTACTATTTCGGGTCACTGTGACCTTAACCTTTGACCTAGTGACCTGAAAATCAATAAGGTTCATCTGAGAGTCATGATCAATCTACCTATCAAGTTTCATGATCCTAGGCCTAAGCGTTCTTGAGTTATCATCCGGAAACCATTTTACTTTTTCGGGTCACCGTGACCTTGACCTAGTGACCTCAAAATCAATAGGGGTCATCTGCGAGTCATGATCAATGTACCTATGAAGTTTCATGATCCTAGGTCCAAGCGTTCTTGAGTTATCATCCGGAAACCACCTGGTGGACGGATCGACTGACAGACCGACATGTGCAAAGCAATATACCCCCTCTTCTTCGAAGGGGTGCATAATAAATGGTTTAGATGTATAATTTGACTAAAAAACATTAAATATTTATAAACAAAAAACATTACACATTTCTCGTTTAACATTGTAGCAATGTCAAAATAAAAAGAAACCTTAACACTTATTCACGTAATAGTTTGCTTGTTAACATATAATTTTCACTGTTCATACAGTTTGATGTTTGTTTTCACAAAAACTTACCTATCAACATTCTCCTGGTCCAGGCTAGCTGAAATAATTCGCGTTCAGAATAAATCTGAACGCTGAAACTTCGGTCTGTAAAAACCTTAACGAAAAATAAATACAATATTATTATGGGAATTACACTATTTGCAAGTGTATATAACTGAAATCTACCTGTTGTTTGACAAATATGAACTTAGATCACAAAAATCACCTGTATTACATTTAAAATCATAGACATGGAGCAGGGACCTATACAAATATATGTTTGTATAGGTCCCTGCATGGAGCGATCATTTTCTCAAAGGCAGCCATTTTGGCATTGTTGTTTTTGTTGTTATTTCGTACCATAGCTATTTCGTACCTTTTACTTTTGGGGTATTTTGTTACTGTCGATTCTAATATTTTGAGTTATAATAGTTATAATTCTTTTTTTTGCTTCATCTTCTAACTTTATCCAATTGCATTTCTTACTGTTTTGCGCATGTTGCACACTTAATTTTTGTGTTCGAACTCAGTTAATACAAACATAGTTGAATTTAACCTCCAGTTCAAGGGAGATAACATGAACCCTTTACTACACAAGGATTTATATTGGATGAAACAAACTCGAAATATAGTTTATTAACAGGTAAATTTCGATATATTTTGCTCAATAAATACTATTTAGGCAACGTTCTTTCATAATAGTCACAAATATGTGTGTATTTAAATTCAGGAGTGATGCGACCGAAATTCGTGTCGGAACTCTCACTATTAAAAAGATAGAGTGCACTATTGATGCCAAGAGTCTGCCAAAGCAAAAATCATCAAAAGACTCTAAGGCGGAAATTTATATTGACTAGGTCCAGGCAAGCCCTATGAGCACTGAACAGGTCTCCTGCTGTGGGGAAGATTCTCTCGTTGGGCACTAAGGTTCCTTGCATCACAAGACAGCATTTAAACTCAATATATGACGAAATATGCTTTCAAGACAATACAATTCATTATGAAGGATTACAATTTGACAGGTCGCGAAATTATGCAAAATTTACCTGATACTTTATTTTTAAATAAAATAAACATATCTTTGTAATTATTAACAAAAGAATAGTGTCTTACCAATTCACAATCCCAGTCCTGAATTTAAATGACTATTGCAATCAAATGCACAACGATATTTAGCATATGGCCGTAGCCATCAATCGCATCGGAAATTTTTAATGCCTGCCGTTTGTGTACAGTAGTGGATTTCGGGGATTTTCCATTCACCACAGGTATTGAATTAAAACGCGGGTCGGTAAATATTACTTCCGAATTATGATTTTGGTATCATTATTTTGTTAGAGCGTGTAGATCAACCTGATATATGTAGCATAGTTGTGTCTTTAATATTTTTTCAAATAAATGAAGTCAACTTTGAGGGACTATTTCTCGGCTTTGGAATGACCTAGAATTAAGCTTCAAATTCTGATGGAAAATTTTACCATTTCTAAAAATAGTTCAATGACGCTCATTAATATGGGAGGTGGAAAACTACAACGGGCGAGGCATGGTATTGTAATGCGCATGCTCCAACAAGAGACTTTAAATAGATTCTGGGAAACCAACAAGTTATAAATAAATGTATTTATTATCGTTGTGTGAATGAATAAACTGGCTATACAGGTTTTTGAAGGTGATATATGTCCAATGGTGCGGAAATCAAGATTTCCTCGTGCACAGATTTGTAGGTTTAGTCATTCGACAGGCAAGCAGGGTAGAGCGAAGACTTGATTTAAATCGTTTTATTTATTTATGCTCTGTTTGTGTGTTGATGTTAATATTATGTTTTATGTGTTTCAGTGAGTTTTATGAGAGCAGACGGATGACTGACTTGAGATAGAAAGGGGCATTGGTTCCGGACATTTTACCATGGGATTTACATAGTTTTCTAAAAAGAATACTTAACGTTTACGATATAGTAACAGCTGATTATTTGTAGATTTCTCTAAAATTAGAGGTTTCAGGAGGTGATGAAGGCACCTAGACACCGGTCTTGAGCCATGGGTCCTCATACGTCCCCCTGCCATTAAAAGAAAAATGAAAAATGAGCAGTAGGGTTGCGTATCCCGCTCGCGGTTACACCTGAATCGTTCGTTACCACCGATTATTGTTTGGGGTGTACGTGAAGTCATGTGCACTTCTCTTAATTGATGGTAATGAATAAATCTTGTAATTATCGCAGCTGTTTTATCAAAACTCTAATGCTTCACTTTATGTACTTTTCGCAAATAGGCGTTGTGGATGGGCATAGGGGGCGTCCTCGCTGCGCTTTGGGCATCGGCGGCGGACGGGCGGTTGTTAGGGCCGTGGCTTCCTTGTTTGGGCTTGTGATTTTGAATTGTGTAGTTAAATTGTGCAATTGTATGATTTTGAGTTTAGGCTTGACGTTTGATGGGTATTAATAATATTCAATTATTCACATGTAACGCATGAGCATGTTTAATGATACGTATAACGACGTGTTCTACAGAATGGATTTAGTATCGTTTCAGTTCTTAAATATATGAGAAGGATGTCGCAACGTTTACTGACGTCTCGAGACTTTTCAACTGAGCGGTGCCATTGGGGTCGATATCTGTTGCTCATTGAACACATACGATCGTCAGAAGATTTGTTTCTTGCATTTATTTGTAGAAAGCCCTGTCAGATACAAACACCCACTCCGTGCGTGTGTTTCAAGAAATAAAATACCCTGCTTGTCATGACACCTAAACAAATGTGTTTGTTTTTATTCTAAATGGTTAGATGATAAATAATTTATGTTTGTCATAAAATGTAATGGAATATAAAACATAATTCAACTTCATGTTTACATTTCCGTACGTTATACTCATTGAGTATGGGTCCGAAAACTATTTATGTTCATTTAACATAACTCGTACCATATGGAAGCATTATTTACTAGTATTGATCATTTTATTTTTTGTACAAAGGAACTTTATTTGTATAGACGGCGAATTAACCAAGATTATACTGTAAATACTGATTTATACTGCATTATATTTAATTATCCCATATAATATGATTTCTAACCGGTCCATACGAAAGCTGTTTTATGACTGATTTTGCATGCATGTAATTTAGTTGATCTTTTATGAATAACGCGATTTCTCGTTTATAATATGCATTACATTCGGTCACCATTTGTTGATTAGTCCACTATATTTTTTTTAATCTCAAATCGTCGAATAACAGTTCAATGGACAGTATAAAAGGCCGCTATTAAGAGGTTGGCTGAGTTTCATCAACTTCAAGGTGAAGGGAATTTTATCTTAATATTTTTAGTGAAAGGAATGAAAAAACTGCATCTGATTTTTTTAAATACATGTTACAAAAACAATGCAAATATTTATAGCAAAACATCTTATATTCATTTAAGCCTTTATTTAAAAAAATACTACTGGGAAAAATGAAAATGTCGAAAGGAAGAAAATATGACGGTACTAAATACAAAATACTGGGAATAATAAAAATGTCGTATATAGGAAGACATATATTAGGGCATGAAAACCATTTAAGTTTGTAAACTATTCCATGGACCTCAATCAACGACGAAAAAACATTAAACCAAGGGTGTATACATACGCCCTTTTAAAATAATGTTGGTAAAAAGTATAAATCGTGGTTTCCAACCCACATGTACTCTTACTTGGTAACAGCATGATTATAGCTCAGCACGTTAGCTTAATGCACTATTAATCCAATATTTATAATTTCAAGTATTTGATTGAAGGATCATAAAATTTACATGAGCATGTTCTATATGTTGACAACAGAATACCATGCCTTGGCTGTTGTCATTAACGTATAACAACAGGCGAAGCATGTTCTATATGTTGGCAATTGAAAACCACGTATTGGCTGTTGTCTTGGACGTATAACAACAGACGAAGCATGTGCTATATGTTGACAAAAGAATAACATGCCTTGATTGTTGTCATGTACGTATAACAGCATGCGGAGCATGTTCTGTATGTTGACAATATAATACCATGCATTGGCTGTTGTCATGAACGTATAACAACAAGCGGAGCATGTTCTATATGTTGACAATAGAATACAATGCATTGGCTGTTGTCATGAACGTATAACAACAAGCGGAGCATGTTCTATATGTTGACAATAGAATACAATGCATTGGCTGTTGTCATGAACGTATAACAACAAGCGGAGCATGTTCTATATGTTGACAATAGAATACCACGCATTGGCTGATGTCATTAACGAATAACAATAGGCGGAGCATGTTCTATATGTTGACAATAGAATACCATGCCTTGGCTGTAGTCATGGACGTATAACAACAGATGGAGCATGTTGTGTAAGTTGACAATAAAATATCATGCCTTGAATGCTATCATGAACATATAACACCAGGTGAAATATG
Organism: Dreissena polymorpha; assembly: GCF_020536995.1. Taxonomy (NCBI): domain Eukaryota; kingdom Metazoa; phylum Mollusca; class Bivalvia; order Myida; family Dreissenidae; genus Dreissena; species Dreissena polymorpha. The sequence continues at coordinate 79,652,128 of NC_068361.1, read as the reverse complement.
TTCTATATGTTGACAACAAAATACCATGCCTTGGCTGTTGTCTTGAACGTATAACGACAAATGGAGCATGTTGTGTAAGTTGACAATAGAATACCATGCCTTTGGCTGTTGTCTTGAACGTATACCAACAGACGGAGCATGTTCTGTAAGTTGACAATAAAGTATCATGCCCTGACTGCTGTCATGAACATATAACACCTGGTGAAATATGTTGACAACAAAACACCATGCCTTGGCTGTTGTCATGAACGCATAACAACAGGCGGAGCATGTTCTATATGTTTTCAATAGCATACCATGCCTTGGCTGTAGTCACGAGCTTATAACAACAAGCGGATCATGTTCTATATGTTGACAATAGAATACCATGCCTTGGCTGTTGTCATGAACGTATAACAATAGGCGTAGCATGTTCTATATGTTGACAATAGAATACCATGCCTTGGCTGTTGTCATGAACGTAAAACAATAACCGGAGCATGTTCTATATGTTGTCATTAGAATAACATGCATTGATTGTTGTCATGTACGTATAACAGACGGAGCATGTTCTGTAAGTTGACAATAAAGTATCATGCCCTGACTGCTCTCATGAACATATAACACCAGGTGAAATATGTTCTATATGTTGACATCAAAATACCATGCCTTGGCTGTTGTCATGAACGCATAACAACAGGCGGAGCATGTTCTATATGTTTTTAATAGCATACCATTCCTTGGCTGTTGTCACGAGCGTATAACAACAAGCGGAGCATGTTCTATATCGTGACAATAGAATACCATGCCTTGATTGTTGTCATGTACGTATAACAGACGGAGCATGTTCTGTAAGTTGACAAAAAGTATCATGCCCTGACTGCTGTCGTGATCATATAACACCAGGTAAAAGATGATCTATATGTTGACAACAAAAAACCATGTTTTGGCTCTTGTCATGAACGCATAACAACTGGCGGAGCATGTTCACTATGTTGGCAATAGAATACTATGCCTTGGCTGTTGTCACACGCGTATACAAAAGCGGAGCATGTTCTATATGTTGACAATAGAATACCATGCCTTGGCTGTTGTCATGAACGTATTACAATAGGCGGGGCCTGTTTTATATGTTGATAATAGAAAACCAGGCTTTGGCTGTTGTCATGAACGTATAACAACAGACGGAGCATGGTCTGTGACTTGACAATAAAATATCATGCATTGACTGCTATCATGAACATATAACACCAGCTGTAGCATGTTCTTTAGTTTAAACCTATTTATTTTAGCTCGATTGCATCTAAAGCCTTAGGCTTATATAAACGCTCTCGAGTCCGTTTCCTGGGCCTAGAACCAGTACTTGGTGTCTTTGGGGAGATCTTAAGAATGCTCCCACGGTAGGGATCGAACCCGTGACCTCCCGGTCGCTAGGCGGACACCATATCCATTACACCACGGCGACCTAGCATGTTCTTTATGTTCCGGTAAAACAATAACCGGAGCATGTTCTATATGTTGTCAATAGAATAACATGCTTTGATTGTTGTCATGTACGTATAACAGCAGGTGGAGCATGTTCTGTATGTTGACAATAAATTTCATACCTTTACTGTTGTCATTAACGTATAACAATAGGCGGATAATGTACTATATGTTTACAATAGAATACCATGTCTTGGCTGTTGTAATGAACATACATTATAAAAAAAAAGGTGCTCGGTTAATATGTTGATAATAGAATACCATGCCTTGGCTGTTGTCATGGACATATAAAACCAGGTAGAGCATGTTATGTATGTTGACAATAGAAAACCACGTATTGGCTGTTGGCATGAACGGATAACAATAGGCGGAGCATGTTTTATATGTTGACAAAAGAATACCATGCCTTGGCTGTTGTCATGGACATATAACACCAGGAAGAGCATGTTCTGTATGTTGACAATAGAATACCATGTGTTGGCGTCTTGGCTGTTGGCATGAACATATAACACCAGGTGGAGCATGTTCTGTAAGTTGACAATAAAATACCATGCCTTGGCTGTTGTCATGGACGGATAACAATAGGCGGAGCATGTTCTATATGTTGAAAATAAAATATCATGCCTTGACTGCTATCATGAACATAGAACACCAGGTCGAGCATGTTCTATATGTTGACAACAGAATATCATACCTTTACTGTTGTCATGAACGTAAAACAACAGGCGGGGCCAGTCCTATAGGTTGCCAATAGAAAACCATGCCTTGGCTGTTGTCATGAACATATAACAAGACCAGATGGAGCATGTTCTAGATGTTGACAACACAATACCATGCCTTGGCTGTTGTCATGAACAGATTAGAACAGGCGGAGCATGTTCTATATATACTGACAACAGAAAACCACGTCTTGGCTGTTGTCGTGAACATATAACAACAAACGATGCATGGTTTATATGTTGACAATAGACTATCATGCCTTGGCTGTTGTCTTGGACGTATAACAACAGGCGAGGCATGTGCTATATGTTATCAATAACATGCCTTGATTGTTGTCATGTACGTATAATAGCAGGCGGAGCATGTTCTGTATGTTGACAATAATATACCATGCCTTGGCTGTTGTCATGAACGTATAACAACAGGCGGAGCATGTTCTATATGTTGGCAATATAATACCATGCCTTGGCTGTTGTAACGAGCGTACAACAACAAGCGGAGCATGTTCTATATGTTGATAATATACTACACTGCCTTGGCTGTTGTCATAAACGCATAACAATAGGCGGAGCATGTTCAATATGTTGACAATAGAATACCATGCCTTGTCATGAACGAATAACAACAGAAGGAGCATGTTCTGTATGTTGACATTTTAATATCATGTCTTGACTGCTGTCATGAAAATATAACACCAGGTAAAATATGTTCTATATGTTGACAACAAAATACCATGTTTTGGCTCTTGTCATGAACGCATAACAACTGGCGGAGCATGTTCTATATGTTGGCAATAGAATACCATGCCTTGGCTGTTGTCACGAGCGTATAAAAAAGCGGAGCACGTTCTATATATTGACAATAGAATACCATGCCTTGGCTGTTGTCATGAACGTATTACAATATGCGGAGCGTGTTCTATATGTTGACGATAGAAAACCATGCCTTGGCTGTTGTCATGATTGATAACAACAGACGGAGCATGGTCTGTAAGTTGACAATGAAATATCATGCCTTGACTGCTATCATGAACATATAACACCAGCTGTAGCATGATCTTTATGTTGATAACGGAATACCATGCATTGGCTGTTGTCATGAACGTAAAACAATAACCATAGCATGTTCTATATGTTGTCAATAGAATAAAATGCCTTGATTGTTGTCATGTACGTATAACAGCAGGTGGAGCATGTTCTGTATGTTGACAATAAAATATCATACCTTTACTGTTGTCATTAACGTATAACAATAGGCGGAAAATGTCCTATATATTTACAACAGAATACCACGTCTTGGCTGTTGTAATGAACATACATTATAACAAAAAAGGTGCTCGGTTCATATGTTGATAATAGAATACCACGTATTGGCTGTTGTCATGGACATATAAAACCAGGTAGAGCATGTTCTGTATGTTGACAATAAAATACCATGCCTTGGCTGTTGGCATGAACGTATAACAATAGGCGGAGCATGTTTTATATGTTGACAATAGAATACAATGCCTTGGCTGTTGTCATAAACTCATAACAACAGGCGGAGCATGTTCTATATGTTGACAATAGAATACCATGCCTTGGCTGTTGTCATGAACGTATACAATAGGCTGAGCATGTTCTATATGTTGACAATTGACTACCATGCCTTGGCTGTTGTCATGAACGTATAACAATAGGCGGAGCATGTTCTATGTGTTGACACTAGAATACCATGCATTGACTGCTGTCATGAACATATAACATATTACATACTGGACAGGTGTTTTTCCCAGTGTATACCAGTTCCCCACGCGAACCATCTACGCCACAAACAAATGGAGACTAAATCAAAATTAAATGTCATCTTTGTAAAAATTCAAATATCTTCAATTAAAACTTAATTACATAGGAATTGACACTGTATTACAAAATGTGTTCAAAAATTCGCAGTCTAGTCAGTTTATTATTAAGGAGTGCATGGACACAATCTTGGTAGTCACATTATGCGACTTCGGGCCGGCAAAGCGAACACACGCATGTGAATGAAAGTCAATACAAAACAGGTTTAGTTTGAAGTAACATTTGTGCTATTTTAATGTATTGTTGATTGTTATTCACGTAAAATAATATGGTAGTTTCAGCTTAAATATCAGCAGATGTTGTAGCAATAAATACGATCATGGTGATATTGTAATATTATAGTTGTTTGTGGTGTTCTTGGTGATCTTGCTGTTAAAGCGTTTTTAATTTACTTGTTTGTATTTGCTTTAAAATATGTACGGGAAGGATGCACACAAAACAAATTCCATATGCTTGACTAATGTATACACGTTTTAATTGAACTTAATTTAACTTAGATAATAATTAATATTCATCATTATACATTTCACTTTCACAACATCACATATATACATTTAACAAATCAGCACATATATTACACAACATCAAACATCTATTTAAACGTAAAACTGACTAGGTTTGTACGGCTTTTCAATAATTATCTATCTGAGTTATATATGCACTTATTTGTTAAGTACCAAACATTATTTTTGAAATCATAAACAAAATCCATTCAAATAGAAAACAAGAGCTGTGTTTGTGAAACAAAAATGCCCCCTACTGTGCCGCTTTGAAACCATATATTTGACATTTGACCTTGAAGGATGACCTAGACATTTCACTACTCAAAATGCCAAATTTCATGTTGCTATCTTCAATATTGTAAAAGTTATGACCAAGGTTAAAGTTTTGGGACAGACACACAGACACATGCATTCAATGACAGACAGACAGGCCAAACACAATAATCCCCCGATCATTCGATCAGGGGGGCATACAAAATCTCCCTGTTGCGAACATGTGTTTAAATGTCAACTAAATAATAAAGGTCTCACAAGTTCAGCAGAAGATTGCATCACATGTCACTAGATGTTGTGGCATGCTTAGTCTTTCTTATCCGTATTTTATGTCGGTCTTGTTTAAAAAAAAATAAATGTAACACTTGATTTAATTTTAAATATTAGATTTTTGAAAACTATTATACAACACATGGTTGTAATGTAAACATATGTTAATCAGAACCAACAGTACTCAAAAGAATTATAAGTTTATAAAACCAACACAAATATTGATAATCGCAATGTTGAGTAAATATCGTACATGCATTAAGATTTAACAATAAACATAAAACAACTGTTGTCCAAAGGCATAAGGCAAAATTCGTTAATAATACTTTCGTTTTATAGTATAATGTACAGTTTCTCTAATTCAAGTAAAATATCAACTGCAAAGACAAATTCGTTAATTTGATAAATAAAAAACAGAAAAAAAATATTCTACGATACTGTAAATACAAACTCCAAATGGTCTTTTTGTTGTCTGTAAAGTGATGCATTATGTTTTTGTAATAAATTATAACCTGAGATTTAATTGAAAAGTAACCAGACCTTGTCAGATACAATATATTGTAAGATGCATGAAGAACTGATATTTTGCAAATTAATAAATATTTCCTAAGGCTTTTTTTATAAAAACAAGTCACATTAAATCATAAAATTTACAGCTAAAATGTAGTTCGTGTTTTTTTTGCTTTTCATAAAAACACCATATTTATATGCTACTGTTAGCGCCTTATAGACTTCCTATTTAAAACAAAAAAGTATTAAGGCAAAAACTATAAAATTATTTACAACACAGAAATTAATATAAACCATTTAAAATATAGTTTATTAACACCTTGTTCCAAACTATTTATCCGAAACACAATATAGACGGTCATTAGGCTTACATTATAACACTGCCATACATATGTACTATTGTAAACGCCTTACTAAATACTTCCTTTTTGGCACAAAAGAAAGTATTAAGGCAAACACTGCACAATTATATACAACACCAAAAGTAATTGAAACCATTCAGAATATAGATTATAAGGGCCTTGTTCCAAACTATCTATCCGAAATTAAACAATAGACAGTCACTAGGCTTAAACTTTTACAATAAAATATCTATATACTCTCTCTCCTATTAACGCCTTATTAAAGACTTCCTTTTTGGAATAAAATAAGAATTAAGGCCAACACTATATAATTATATATAACACAGAAAGTAAATAAAGCATTTAAAAAAAAGTTGATTTAGCTCATTGTTCCGAACTATCTGTTGGAAACAAAACAATATACATTCATAATGCTCAAACTATACAACATAATAATAAAATAAGAATATCAAAACATAACTTTTTTCATCGATTGATTCGGTCATTATGCAACAATTTGACAAGTATAAGCAATTATACTTTAACAATAGAAATATATTTTTATGTTCCTTATTTGTAAAACCAGGCTTGAGTCTCTGTTTAAATACACCATTATTTTAAGAACAATCAAATATGGGTTTTTTGTAATCAATTTTTTTTTTCAAAGCAATTTATTGAATCAAAACTAATTATTTGACTATCTTTATCACTTAAACATCATCAAATATATAGAACACATCATATATATGTTAAACACATACCGGTAAAACATCTATATAAAAGCAAAGTTGACTAGACATTTATGGCTTGCATTAATAATCTGTGCTTATAATATATGCACTTATTTTCAAAATAAAACTAAAATAAAATCTGCTTCTCTCGTCATTTATCACAATGGTGTGTTTATCCAATTATTATAATATATGCCTCCAAATTAGAGTGGAGTAACACATGCAACCACAGAACAGCATACTCCTACCACGCTCAGTCTTTTATATCTGGTTTTAAGCCAGTCTTGTTATTTAATAAATGCGACTCAATTTAAAATATTAGAAATACCATCATATTCAAATGTTACATTCTACTAAAGTTAAGTTTAACACAGACATAATAACTAGACATAGTAAGTCCTATATAACTCCCCCATCCACCAACTTGGAAGGAGGCTATGCTACATTTGTAATTTTAATGTGAAATCTACCCATATGAATGTGTTTGCGATAGTCTGTCAGATCATGAGTTATGCCCGATAAAAAAATGAAGTTCAGTAAAAACATTCAAAAATTATATCGCCCTTTATACAGGCTTCAAAAAGCATAGTAATACATACAAGATTGTTTTTATTCAGTGGCCAGTTAAACAGAGTTTGGTCAAGAAACATATATTTACAAACTTAACCCAACAGGGAGACCCTTTGAAGCATACATGAATGCATAACATATAACAATACAGAATACGCAATTGGGATTGAGTGATCGGTTCAAGCGGAAACACAAAATATATAATTTTAAAACGAGTGTTTGATATTTATTTTTGAAAATTACGTTATTTCCGATATAGTCAGAAATAATACATCTGCAAACAACACTTCATATATTTGCGTTTCATCTAATATGGAAATGCCAACATGGACTATTTTAATTGTTCATACTTAGCATCGACCAATAAAATATAACGAAAGTGGGAGTTGTTAACCTTATTTTATCCCGTATGACATTCAAAACTTCTGAAAGACAACAATTTGCTCGTCCACATTGACTCATGCAACTATTCATAGTAAGAAACAATATGACAATTTGTCAATATTAAATAACTCGACTAGATGTTTTGACTAGAAGTGTCTCATGTAGACAAAGAAAGGAAAGTAATACATCCAATGTCGTCTATCTTAGACTAGCACATCCCGCACATTTTAAAGTCCTACACGTAGGCATTATTCCACATTATATTCGCATCGTTTGCAAATGAAAGTGTCCGATCCTGCACTGTGTAGAGCTTCCCCTACACAGTGCGGCTTCTTGTGGCAGTAGCACTCGCACATCCCACAACGCATATAAAATATATCATAATAATTATATGTACGGTACAATGGACAACAATAAAACAATAAATGGTATTCAAATAACCTTATTCGTTCTTTTTTTCTAAATTCAGACATCATAAACTTATTGAACAGTTATATTTCAAACATATCAATAAATTAGGCACTTTATGTAGTTTTCCTTTGCCAGTATTTTCGTCATAAAATATAACATTGATCGGCATATAAAGTCATTGATACCCATTTGAGTATTTTCGGACATGTTAATTTGTTTAAGCTGTAACTTGACCTAGATATTGGCCTGAATGTATTTCCATGCGTATAACGGTAAACTATTGTACAATTTTCTATTGTTATACCGGATTTCCAAGTTTCCTCTTTAAATACATACAGCGATAGCTTCGTAACTCAAAAATCTATTATAGATCAATAGAATCTGTTAATTTTCCACACGGTGAGAGAGCAAATCCAAGAGCAAAATGATTAATTTTTTTTCTACTTTACAATCTAAGAATGAAATGATTTTAAAATTTTAAAATTCTTACCAACTTTCCTCCCCTTCTGGTTTCCAACCACATGCAGGACGGCACTCTTAAACATTCACTGAATATAATACATGATAAATGTAGGTCATGTGAAATATTATAATACAAACAATTTAACATATTATTCCGAAAATTCGATAATGACATACATTTATGATAGACAAATAAGGCGCTTGAAAAAAATGGAAAAAATAAACTGTAAAGGGTCCGTTAATACATGATGGCTTGTACTTATACCTACACTTGCCTTATACTAATTATGTGGAATTTATTTGATACAAAAACATTCATAATATAGTCTTAAGTGTTGAACTTTCCACTAAAAATTCACTTGTAACATTCAAATGTATTGATACCTTCATATAAAAGAAGAGTGGCTGCAATCTCTTTTCTTTTGTTGAGCACGTCCTTCTTTTCAAAGAAACATGGCAACCCCAAAATATTGTTTTCTGCGAACTGAAATTAGTACGTGTTTGAATAATAGTAACGCATTTAAGCAAAAGGCCGGTTATGATTTTATTTTATGACAGTGGTTTATACTGTGTACATGTTCCTGAAATTTTGATGCATAGTATAATTTAAATTTTCACATATTTTTCGTCAAAAAAGAGCTCCTACGAAAAACACCTAAGGTTTAAACTGTTAGTATGATCCTTGTTATCTTGAAATCGACATTATGTCGTCAATTTGAAATAAGGTTTGCCATTTACACAATTTTATCACATTTTAAAGAAACATATATTACAGCGATTGATGTCATACCATCACTATGTAAATGCCACAGTTGAAACCATCAGTCTGTTTTGAATGAACTGGAACTTCCAGCCTCCAGTTTGTGTTGTCATTCAAGGTTCGTCCGAGAAAGTTTCTGAAGAAAGAATGGCAACATGCAATTAAACGACCAAAATGTTTGCACATTTACATAAAAAAAGAATTGTTTAATTTTCACGCGAGAAAAAAACGGAAAAAATGATTTGATAAAATGTAGTTTATGTTATCAGTTGATGCTGTTCACTTCAGTACATTATTCAACTTACTTCCAGTTTTGTAACATGTGTCTTTGTTGGAAGGCTGTTTCTCCCAATGAGTTATAAAAGTACAGTACTTTCTTTTTCGGCTCAATAACCTGTAAAAATAAACTAGAGCTATCACTAAGAGTGATTCATTCCCCCACTACAAACCTTAATTTAACATATAAGCTCAGTTGAATTATCCGAAGGGATATTAAAAAATTATAACTCTCTGATTATACTCCTTTAATTGACGTTTCGGCATAATGCCTTTATCAAAACATTGGAAATTATATGTCAACTACATTTTTACGTCTTTTGACTGCACAATTTAAATAACAAAGAAAAATGTTTTTAAACGTCAAATGACGTTGTACATGATGACGTCATAAATGGCGTTATATAAAATGGCGCCAAAAAAATGTAAAAATTCGCCAAAAATGAAATGACGTTAAACACTTACATATTGTATCTTAATCCTATGTTAAATGTGTGCTTTATATATTTAATAAATTGATATTTTACAATAAAATAATCATCATCATATGTAATTATAATCTACCTTAACTTATTATTAAAATTAAATAGGGTAAACTTATTTAATGACTCTTATTATTTCAATCCATATCTATGTATAATATTCAAATGATATTTGATTAAATAATCATATATACTTGCTATTCTATATATCATATACACATTATGGACAAGATAAATTGCATAAAGTACTATTAGTTTTACATCCATTTATGTTGATGATTAATATCAAATGTTTTTCACATATATTTTTTACAAGATAGTTTCCCGTAGCAGGACATCAAGTTGATTTTTTGTATTTAGTCCATTTGGTGATTGCGTTTGAAACTTCTTTATAAATTCCAATTCTTTAATAAGTCTGTAATAATGGGAACTGTCTCTTATTTGTGTTAACACTGATACACCCATATCATGCACTCTGTGGCCTGCACCATTGAAATGTTCTGAGATTGGTTTCTCTCTTCGTAGTCGCACGTCAGCCTCGTGTTCTTTGGCACGTTCCTTTAATGATCTGCTCGTCTCTCCGACGTATACCATCTTTTGGCATTTAATACAAAATATACCGTACACCAAGTTATAAATGTTACAGTTCTGTTTTATTGCTTCGTTTGGAATGTCACTTTTTGGGTTGTTATGAAAACCTCTTGTCAACATTTTACAGACTATACAATTAGTCTTACACGATTGTGGTATTAGTTGAAAACGTTTGTTTATTTCTTTGTTTGTTTTTCCATGAACTAAAATGTCACCGATATTCCTATCTCGTCTGTATGCAACTATTGGTACGTCTGGGAATATATTTTTCATTCTGTCTGATTTATATAGTTTGTCTGTATGTTTTCGAATTATTGAGTGGATATTTGGAAGGTTGTTTGAATAAGTTATAGCTAGTGGTACTCTCTTGTTGGCTGTTTTATTTGTTTCTTTCTTCTTAAGTAAGTCTTTCCTATTTAAATTATCAACTCGGGATAGCTCATGGTTTACAAATTTATTTGGATATCCTCTTTTTTGTAGATTCTGTTTTAGTTCTTTTTTACGATGTCTGTATTTGTTTTCGTCAGAACATATTCTTTTTAAACGTATTCCTAATCCATAGGGTATTGCTTTCTTCACATTTGTTGGATGGTCTGAGTCATATTGGACATATTGATGTTTATCGGTTGGCTTTGAGTATAAATCAGTTGTTATTTTATTATCTTCTAGTTGAATTTTTGTGTCTAAGAAATCTATCTGTGCTGTGTTCCATCTTAATTCTACTTTGATGTTTTCATGTATTTTGTTAGCATAGTCGAAAAATTTCATGAGTTCGTCAATTCCATGTGTCCATAGTCCAAACCCATCATCTATGAAACGTTTATAGAATATTGGTTGTTTATTGTATTCAGATAATTGTTCATCCCATTTTCTCATGTAACAACAGGCATAATTTCTCCCAAGTTTCGATCCAATAGCTACTCCCTCTTTTTGTCTGTATTCTTGTCCACAAAATTCGATCACATTATTTTCTAAAACAGTTTCAATCATTTCAATCACCGCTTCAGTGTTGATGGTCTTAGTACAGCGTTCATTTAAAGCTTGTTTGCACGCCTCTAGGCCCTCTTTCTTTGGAATCGATGGGTATAACTTGACAACATCAAAACAGTATAAGATAATTCCTTCAGGTAATGGTGTAGTTATTTCCCTCTCTATAGCGTTTAAAAATGTTGTGGTGTCTCTTATATAGCTTGGTGTTTCTATAACATAGGTTTCTAGCTCCTTTTCTGCTACCTCTGCCATTCTTTCAGTACTTGTTCCAATGCCATTTACGATTGTTCTATACGGGTTGCCTTTTTTTATGTATTTTTGGATTTCCTTTAAGTTTCCCTCTTGATGGATATTTTGGTATCAAGTATTGTTGTAATTTCTTTGAGATGATGCCGTTTTTAAATAGTTTATTTGCTAGTTGCTTCACCTTTGTGTTTGCATTGTCAAGTCCATTCCCATTAGTTTTTTCATATGATGTGCTGTCATTAAGTTCATTCCGGAGTTTTTCTACATATTCATTTGCGTCTGTTATCACTATTCCAGAACCTTTGTCTGCAGGCCTTATTATTATACTGGAATCATTTAGTAACGTGTGCAATGCTTGTTTTTCTTGTCTTGTGATATTTGACTGTCCATTTTCTTTTATGCCATTTAGAATATCATTTTTAACTGCTTCTATATAAGCATCTAGCCACTTTTCTCTACCAGGTTCAGGAGTAAAACGGCTTTCTTTCTTTATCTCATATTCCTCCTTTTCATTTTTCCTTTCTTGATTTTCATCACTATGGAAATACTCTGCGAGTCGCATCCGTCTCTCCCATTCTGCTAGGTCACTGTGTATCTTAGATAAATCTACGTGTTTTTTAGACGGTACAAAAGATATTCCTTTGGATAATAGACTTGTTTCTGCTTCTGTTAACTTTCTTGAAGACAGATTAGTAACAGTGTCAAGACTATTATTATTTGTTTCAATTGTGTCTTTTTTTGCTGGTTTATTTTCACCCTTGTTTTTAGTTCTTTTATCGTTTGATTTAAGTTTTTGTGTATCACACTCTTGCGTTTTTCTATTTTTCTTATCTTGATAGTTCATTTTATGCCCTCTTTCTTCAAAATTGCAACAGGACTCCATTGTAAAACAATCTATTTGAACTTCCCTATTCATTCTCTCATATTCAGGAAGGTATTGATGTTTGTTTTGGTCCAATTTTATATGCAGTAAAGTAAAATGCTGCATTCTTAATCTTAGGAATATTTTTCGTTTTGTTTTTACTCCATTAAGTGGTTGGAAAAGTAGTTTACTTGTAATATTTTGGTCGTCAGCAAATATGCATATTTCACTTAAAAATAGGGTTGCTGCTGCATATATTTCGGCTTCAGTTGCCCACGATTCAACTCTTCCGTCACTAAATGAATGATTTTCTATATGCTTTGTGATACTTCTATCTACGTATTCTTTGTAAACATCTTTTAAGTCCTTCATATGGTTATTAATTTTTTGTCTAACTATTTCGTGCTTGTTGTCATTGTTATATATTTCTTTTGCAATACATCTGTAGAAACAGTTCCCATCCATTTGTATGGAACTTTCTTGAAAATTGTCTATTGTTACCAATGAAGATAAAAAATCTAACTTACAGTTCAACAGCTTGTAGAATTTTTCATTCTTTTTCTGTGTAAGTTCAGCTAGCTTCCGTTTTGAAAACAGTTTATGGTCGTCATTGTTTAAATCTTCCACACATACATCGCTTCTTAGTTTGTTAATTTTCTCTTCACAAGCTACCAATGTGAGTTCCATGAGTTTCACCGACGCATCTTGTTTGATTTTTTCACACTTGTTTAGTATTTCATCGCTACAGTCTATCTGAATATTCCAGTTGATCTTGAATCCTTCTGGTACAATCCCATGTCTTACACACTTTGATATAAAATCTTTATGTGACACATAACGTAAGTATTTTTCCATCTCTTGGCTATTGCAGTCCAACACATCTTCCATTTTGTTTTTCGGAGTTAAAAAACATATAAGCTCAGTTGAATTATCCGAAGGGATATTAAAAAATTATAACTCTCTGATTATACTCCTTTAATTGACGTTTCGGCATAATGCCTTTATCAAAACATTGGAAATTATATGTTAACTACATTTTTACGTCTTTTGACTGCACAATTTAAATAACAAAGAAAAATGTTTTTAAACGTCAAATGACGTTGTACATGATGACGTCATAAATGGCGTTATATAAAATGGCGCCAAAAAAAAGTAAAAATTCGCCAAAAATGAAATGACGTTAAACACTTACATATTGTATCTTAATCCTATGTTAAATGTGTGCTTTATATATTTAATAAATTGATATTTTACAATAAAATAATCATCATCATATGTAATTATAATCTACCTTAACTTATTATCATAAATTAAATAGGGTAAACTTATTTAATGACTCTTATTATTTCAATCCATATCTATGTATAATATTCAAATGATATTTGATTAAATAATCATATATACTTGCTATTCTATATATCATATACACATTATGGACAAGATAAATTGCATAAAGTACTATTAGTTTTACATCCATTTATGTTGATGATTAATATCAAATGTTTTTCACATATATTTTTTACAAGATAGTTTCCCGTAGCAGGACATCAAGTTGATTTTTTGTATTTAGTCCATTTGGTGATTGCGTTTGAAACTTCTTTATAAATTCCAATTCTTTAATAAGTCTGTAATAATGGGAACTGTCTCTTATTTGTGTTAACACTGATACACCCATATCCTGCACTCTGTGGCCTGCACCATTGAAATGTTCTGAGATTGGTTTCTCTCTTCGTAGTCGCACGTCAGCCTCGTGTTCTTTGGCACGTTCCTTTAATGATCTGCTCGTCTCTCCGACGTATACCATCTTTTGGCATTTAATACAAAATATACCGTACACCAAGTTATAAATGTTACAGTTCTGTTTTATTGCTTCGTTTGGAATGTCACTTTTTGGGTTGTTATGAAAACCTCTTGTCAACATTTTACAGACTATACAATTAGTCTTACACGATTGTGGTATTAGTTGAAAACGTTTGTTTATTTCTTTGTTTGTTTTTCCATGAACTAAAATGTCACCGATATTCCTATCTCGTCTGTATGCAACTATTGGTACGTCTGGGAATATATTTTTCATTCTGTCTGATTTATATAGTTTGTCTGTATGTTTTCGAATTATTGAGTGGATATTTGGAAGGTTGTTTGAATAAGTTATAGCTAGTGGTACTCTCTTGTTGGCTGTTTTATTTGTTTCTTTCTTCTTAAGTAAGTCTTTCCTATTTAAATTATCAACTCGGGATAGCTCATGGTTTACACATTTATTTGGATATCCTCTTTTTTGTAGAAACTCATGGAACTCACATTGGTAGCTTGTGAAGAGAAAATTAACAAACTAAGAAGCGATGTATGTGTGGAAGATTTAAACAATGACGACCATAAACTGTTTTCAAAACGGAAGCTAGCTGAACTTACACAGAAAAAGAATGAAAAATTCTACAAGCTGTTGAACTGTAAGTTAGATTTTTTATCTTCATTGGTAACAATAGACAATTTTCAAGAAAGTTCCATACAAATGGATGGGAACTGTTTCTACAGATGTATTGCAAAAGAAATATATAACAATGACAACAGGCACGAAATAGTTAGACAAAAAATTAATAACCATATGAAGGACTTAAAAGATGTTTACAAAGAATACGTAGATAGAAGTATCACAAAGCATATAGAAAATCATTCATTTAGTGACGGAAGAGTTGAATCGTGGGCAACTGAAGCCGAAATATATGCAGCAGCAACCCTATTTTTAAGTGAAATATGCATATTTGCTGACGACCAAAATATTACAAGTAAACTACTTTTCCAACCACTTAATGGAGTAAAAACAAAACGAAAAATATTCCTAAGATTAAGAATGCAGCATTTTACTTTACTGCATATAAAATTGGACCAAAACAAACATCAATACCTTCCTGAATATGAGAGAATGAATAGGGAAGTTCAAATAGATTGGTTTACAATGGAGTCCTGTTGCAATTTTGAAGAAAGAGGGCATAAAATGAACTATCAAGATAAGAAAAATAGAAAAACGCAAGAGTGTGATACACAAAAACTGAAATCAAACGATAAAAGAACTAAAAACAAGGGTGAAAATAAACCAGCAAAAAAAGACACAATTGAAACAAATAATAATAGTCTTGACACTGTTACTAATCTGTCTTCAAGAAAGTTAACAGAAGCAGAAACAAGTCTATTATCCAAAGGAATATCTTTTGTACCGTCTAAAAAACACGTAGATTTATCTAAGATACACAGTGACCTAGCAGAATGGGAGAGACGGATGCGACTCGCAGAGTATTTCCATAGTGATGAAAATCAAGAAAGGAAAAATGAAAAGGAGGAATATGAGATAAAGAAAGAAAGCCGTTTTACTCCTGAACCTGGTAGAGAAAAGTGGCTAGATGCTTATATAGAAGCAGTTAAAAATGATATTCTAAATGGCATAAAAGAAAATGGACAGTCAAATATCACAAGACAAGAAAAACAAGCATTGCACACGTTACTAAATGATTCCAGTATAATAATAAGGCCTGCAGACAAAGGTTCTGGAATAGTGATAACAGACGCAAATGAATATGTAGAAAAACTCCGGAATGAACTTAATGACAGCACATCATATGAAAAAACTAATGGGAATGGACTTGACAATGCAAACACAAAGGTGAAGCAACTAGCAAATAAACTATTTAAAAACGGCATTATCTCAAAGAAATTACAACAATACTTGATACCAAAATATCCATCAAGAGGGAAACTTAAAGGAAATCCAAAAATACATAAAAAAGGCAACCCGTATAGAACAATCGTAAATGGCATTGGAACAAGTACTGAAAGAATGGCAGAGGTAGCAGAAAAGGAGCTAGAAACCTATGTTATAGAAACACCAAGCTATATAAGAGACACCACAGCATTTTTAAACGCTATAGAGAGGGAAATAACTACACCATTACCAGAAGGAATTATCTTATACTGTTTTGATGTTGTCAAGTTATACCCATCGATTCCAAAGAAAGAGGGCCTAGAGGCGTGCAAACAAGCTCTAAATGAACGCTGTACTAAGACCATCAACACTGAAGCGGTGATTGAAATGATTGAAACTGTTTTAGAAAATAATGTGATCGAATTTTGTGGACAAGAATACAGACAAAAAGAGGGAGTAGCTATTGGATCGAAACTTGGGAGAAATTATGCCTGTTGTTACATGAGAAAATGGGATGAACAATTATCTGAATACAATAAACAACCAATATTCTATAAACGTTTCATAGATGATGGGTTTGGACTATGGACACATGGAATTGACGAACTCATGAAATTTTTCGACTATGCTAACAAAATACATGAAAACATCAAAGTAGAATTAAGATGGAACACAGCACAGATAGATTTCTTAGACACAAAAATTCAACTAGAAGATAATAAAATAACAACTGATTTATACTCAAAGCCAACCGATAAACATCAATATGTCCAATATGACTCAGACCATCCAACAAATGTGAAGAAAGCAATACCCTATGGATTAGGAATACGTTTAAAAAGAATATGTTCTGACGAAAACAAATACAGACATCGTAAAAAAGAACTAAAACAGAATCTACAAAAAAGAGGATATCCAAATAAATTTGTAAACCATGAGCTATCCCGAGTTGATAATTTAAATAGGAAAGACTTACTTAAGAAGAAAGAAACAAATAAAACAGCCAACAAGAGAGTACCACTAGCTATAACTTATTCAAACAACCTTCCAAATATCCACTCAATAATTCGAAAACATACAGACAAACTATATAAATCAGACAGAATGAAAAATATATTCCCAGACTTACCAATAGTTGCATACAGACGAGATAGGAATATCGGTGACATTTTAGTTCATGGAAAAACAAACAAAGAAATAAACAAACGTTTTCAACTAATACCACAATCGTGTAAGACTAATTGTATAGTCTGTAAAATGTTGACAAGAGGTTTTCATAACAACCCAAAAAGTGACATTCCAAACGAAGCAATAAAACAGAACTGTAACATTTATAACTTGGTGTACGGTATATTTTGTATTAAATGCCAAAAGATGGTATACGTCGGAGAGACGAGCAGATCATTAAAGGAACGTGCCAAAGAACACGAGGCTGACGTGCGACTACGAAGAGAGAAACCAATCTCAGAACATTTCAATGGTGCAGGCCACAGAGTGCAGGATATGGGTGTATCAGTGTTAACACAAATAAGAGACAGTTCCCATTATTACAGACTTATTAAAGAATTGGAATTTATAAAGAAGTTTCAAACGCAATCATCAAATGGACTAAATACAAAAAATCAACTTGATGTCCTGCTACGGGAAACTATCTTGTAAAAAATATATGTGAAAAACATTTGATATTAATCATCAACATAAATGGATGTAAAACTAATAGTACTTTATGCAATTTATCTTGTCCATAATGTGTATATGATATATAGAATAGCAAGTATATATGATTATTTAATCAAATATCATTTGAATATTATACATAGATATGGATTGAAATAATAAGAGTCATTAAATAAGTTTACCCTATTTAATTTATGATAATAAGTTAAGGTAGATTATAATTACATATGATGATGATTATTTTATTGTAAAATATCAATTTATTAAATATATAAAGCACACATTTAACATAGGATTAAGATACAATATGTAAGTGTTTAACGTCATTTCATTTTTGGCGAATTTTTACATTTTTTTGGCGCCATTTTATATAACGCCATTTATGACGTCATCATGTACAACGTCATTTGACGTTTAAAAACATTTTTCTTTGTTATTTAAATTGTGCAGTCAAAAGACGTAAAAATGTAGTTAACATATAATTTCCAATGTTTTGATAAAGGCATTATGCCGAAACGTCAATTAAAGGAGTATAATCAGAGAGTCTTAATTTAACAGTTGATATATAAAAGTAATGTGATTTCCAATTGGAATAAATGTACACTGTCTATTCTCGATAGAACTCACTAAGTTATAACTACACATTAAGTTTAGTGTTTGTAGTTTGAAACACTTTCATAATATAGCCAATGTTGAAGCTGACACAGTGACCTTTACCTTGAGATCTGAGAGTTTGTGGTGCTCAAAATTCATTGATATGCATCTAAATATGAAGGTTGTTTGTGGCAGCACATTACCGGTAATCAAGACTCTATGTTTATGTTTGTTTAATGAGAGAACACAGTGACTTTAACCTAGTGACCAAAATGTAGTTTGATATGTAGAACTTATTGAGGTGGTTATACATATATGAAAACTGAAGATTATAAATGGAATCACTTGAAGTTTCCCATTAGAGGTCCAAGTGACCTTGACCTTTGACATAGTGACCTGAACAAGTGCTGTCGCCATAGGGTGACATGTGTCCCCTATAAACGCTTTCATAGAAGTTATTGAAATTCAAGAAATGACCCCGTGATCTAGTTTTTGACCCGGCATGACCCATATTCAAACTTGACCTAGATAATATCTAGATACAACTTTTGACCAAGTTTGGTAAAGATCGGATGACAATTGCTTGACTTATTGAGCGAAAACTAATCCGGACGGACGGACTGACTGACGGACGGTGCGATGTTAATATGCCTCCAGAACCTATGTTCTGGGGGCATAAAGTGATGTGGTATGTAAGACTAACAGCAGAGCATCAACGTATGAATTCTGAAGGTTGTAGATGGAAGCACTTTTCTTATTTAGTCAATAATACAGTTTGCTATAACATATCGCATTGACTTTGACCATTCACCTAGGGACCCGAAAGAGGGTCTGACAAGTCATGTAAAGATCACCAAGGTGCATCTACATATGAAGTTTGATATTTGTAGGTCGAAGCAATTCCATTCTGAAGCCAATGTTAAAGTTTTCTATTTAGAGGTCACAGTGACATTGACCTTTGAACTTATGACCCGAAAGATAGTTGTCGTTTAAGTCATTGAGGTATATCTACATATGAACTTTGAAGGTTGTATGTTTATGGGTTCAAAACTTATTCATGAAAATAAAATCGGGACGTGCGGACAAAAAATCAGGAAGAACTGACAAAGTAAATTTGACATTTGACCTACTGTCCGGAAAGAGAGTCGACGCGCAAAACTCATTGAGGTGTATCTACATATGACCTTTGAAGGTTGTTTGTTTATTGGTTAAAAAGTCATTCGTGGAAACAAAATCTGGTCGTCCAGACGGGACGTACGGACAACAAATCGGGACGTACGGACGGGACGTGCTGGGATAGGGACGGACGGGACAAACATATTCTTTTATAGCCCCCCCCCCCAACAGTCTGTGGGGGTATAAATGTAAGCGTGTTTGTAAAATACAAATTAGTTTTTTTTACAGGTAATCTTGCCGTAAGCAGGTTGTAATTTAAGTTTATGTTAGCAAGTCTACAGAAATGGCCCACATGTTGACCTGTGTTTAATTCCACGAGTAAGACGTTGGCTCGTAATAAAAGTACCTGGACGATATAATGCCATATTAATACCAAATGATGTGAACAAAAAGTTTGCTCGGCTGAATGAAGTTCAACTTCCATGAATTTCCTAGAATATTTTGTCATGTTTTTTTTTGTCGTTGTGGATGCTGTATAAAATAAATCACTCAAGTATAGCGACCCTCGTGATTATATCAGTACTCATCTGAACTCAAAGCATGCATTATTGTTCATTAATTGCAACACACTAAAATAGCGTTTTTCATGCATCATAATTTTGTCATTGACATTGATATTTAGATTGGAACAATAGCAGCATACTAACCAGGAGATTCCAGTGGTTACCCCTTTGAAAATAAGCTCCAACAATCATGTCGTATTCATAAACTCTGTACTGTGAATTGTTTAATAAAAAAGTAAAAACAAGAGCCGTCACTGTAAAATGACAATGCCTCCGAAGGGTCATTTGACATTGCATTTAGCACTATTGATCAAAGTTGAAAAAAGTCAGCAGAAATGTAACGTTTATAGTCCTGAGAGGTGTTGTGTCCAAAATTAAATAAATGCATTTGTTTAAAAACAGTCATGGTACAATTAATTATGAACAACATCTGAAAACTGGATAATCAGATTTTCAAGGTCAATTTCATTCAGAAATCAAGTTAAAATCAATATATGCATCAGCCATATAAAGATGGCTCGTTCAAGAAAGATGGTGTCGTGCCAAAAATGAAAATTAAAAGTAAATCCATTCACATGTAAGAAAGATATTACCAATATTATAGTTAAAATAGGGTATCTTCATAGTCAATGTCATCCTACAGTCAATGTCATAAAATTAATTTTATCGAAAAGATCTTGTCTCAAGGGGTGTTGTGTTAAAATATAAAGTAAATCGATTAACCTGTAAGAAAGATATGGCCCGTGTTAAGAGTTAAAAAAAAAGTACCTTCAAAGTCAATGTCATCCCGGGTTCAAGGTCATAAATTAATGTGTGATCGAAAAGATCTTGCCCCAAGGCCATATTATCCAAGTATGACTTATAAGGAAATTATGACCAATGTTAAAGTTTTCGGACGGACTGACTGGCGGAATGACAGACGGACAGTTCAAAAACTGTAAGCCTCCGGAAACACTGCGAAAATGAACAGATGCGTTAATACAATTAAATTTGTTGTAAGTAAATCAGGGATTTCTTGCAAAAATCCACGAGCATTATAACATATACACACTATACAGAGAAAGCGATTTTTTTTTTTGATTTCATCCAAAGTAACAATAACGTATCTTTTTGCACTGTATTACGAATTAATTAACTTTATTTATGTTAGTTCGCTATATCGAAAGATATATTTACGTTATTATTTTTCGGCTTATGGGAATCATTCATGTTGCTAGTCATAGTTGAACAAAGTTCATGCTTGATCTTTATTTGACCCTTGTCGATCGCAGCTTGGCTTAGATGGGCCATATAACCGTCTATGACCTGGAAAGTTATGCCATGATTATCTTCATTGTTTTTAAGACATTATAGAGGATAGTCAGCAATGTGTTATAATATTGATAAAAACACCATATACAGTACTTGCAGTGTAATGTTATTAAAACCGTGGTACCAATAGTCTTTACAGCATAAACAAATAAGAGCAATGCATAACGGGTGCGACGCTCGGCTGTGGTTGCAGTTTTGAATAAAAGAAAGCTGGTCAGATATTTTTAAAGATGTAACAGTGACCTTAATCTTTGACCTAGTGATCCAAAAATGGGTGTGGCATGTAGAACGCACCAAGATGCAGCTACATATGAAGTTTCGAATTTGAAGGTTGAAGCACTTTGATTTTAGAGCCAATGTTCAAATCCTTAACAAAATGTTAAGGTTTTAGCACGACGCGGACGGCGGACGACACGACGAGCTGGCTATGACAATACCTCGGGTTTTCTCCGAAAACAGC
Organism: Dreissena polymorpha; assembly: GCF_020536995.1. Taxonomy (NCBI): domain Eukaryota; kingdom Metazoa; phylum Mollusca; class Bivalvia; order Myida; family Dreissenidae; genus Dreissena; species Dreissena polymorpha. Next base: position 79,630,026 of record NC_068361.1, on the reverse strand, counting down.
AGAGCTAAAAACCACTAGTTTTGTAAGTACGTAAATACTTCCTTTGGAAGTACGGGACTCATTCTCGCTATGGCTATGAACATGCCCGATCATAATATGTGGTTAGCCTCTTATTCACAAACATATTAAATGGTACAACCAAACTACCTGATCTGTCAGCCATTCACCAATATCCAATAACGAATGTAATTGTATGCTATGTTTACGTTATGGACCTTTCCCGCTATGTAGTCAGTGCCATCTGGCAAAGCCCATATTTTTTCTACCGCGTTCTTGGCTGAAAAAATAAAGCATCGGCGTTTGTCAAAACATTGACCTTATATTTGTAATAATTTATTGTTTTTACATTTTGAAACAAGTTCGAAATACAACAGTCGCTCTCGAGACTTATTCTAGATTGAAGCAACCTCGAAGAGAAAGAGGGAGAAAGAAAAAGAGAGAGAGAGGTTATGGATACGAAATATGTAAGGACATTAAATGAAAGTACCTTTCTGAGAGTCGATATCAAAGTTAAATTCGTTTTCATTCTTAAAGTTATCATCCCATTTCACTTTTTTGCCTGTTCTGTCCCTTTCACATTTTCCTGACTCTGAAACAAATTAATGAAAGCATTATCAATAACGGAAAAGTATGTAGTTTCAATGCACAGTTCATTTTTAGGCGTGTTTTTGAGTCTGATCGCATTTTCCAAACTTGTTAAACAACGACATCATTTCACCCTTTTCTGCGTGTCAAATCAATAACGGCAGACTCAGAAAGAATGTGGGGTCGTTTTCGCTTTTAAGTCAACATATTGGAATATTTGTTATTGCTTTAATTGTGTGTCTTGCTTACCAAATCAATACCAAACTAATAAGCTTCACTACTTAAGTTCCGGAAATAATATGGCCATTACGCGGGGTACTCGAAAAATAATGCGACCTAAACCATGACTCCTTTACTTCAAGATCAAATGGAATATACCATACCATACATAAAAAGTAATGGCATCATTTCAGCTCCGCGAGTCGATAGTTCATATACTGCATTAATTTACTTAATTTTGCTATTGTTTAGTTAATGGAGTCCTTGGATGTTTGTTTACATTAAAACACTGGCTCTTTTCTGTGTCATTTTAAGGTACTTTTTCTGACAATTTTAGAGACGCATAAGTATTGTAGCAGCTTCTTAAATTCAATAAGTAAGAAAAGTTCATCAAATTAAATAAAAAAATGTTCATATGATCATGTATAGTAGGCTTATATTGAACTCATAAGCAATACCATTCTCTGTGATTTCAGTCGCCGGCCTTTTCTTTCCTCTAGTACTCAAAGACAGTTTCGCTCGTTTACCTCTCTTTTTAGCTGTAAACATAATTAAAAAATTCTTTAAAAGTTAATAAATATTTTTGAAATTGTGTGTTAAAGATTGTATGAAAACATTTATAAAGCTGTTAAAAGTACGTGAATCCCGAAGGGTTTCTCGTTATAACATTCCTGGTGTTTTTCAGACAACCATGCAAAACAAAAATATCAAATATATGCGTAATATTTACATTTAAAATAAATGGAACTTACAAATGGTTTGAGTTCAATTTTATGTAAACAGCTTCTTTATTTAAATATTGGCGCAATTTTTCTAAATTCCTAAACAGTCACAGAAATATAAATACCTTTTACTAATGTTATCATATAGTATATTGGTTACTAACATGATCTGAGTGCAAATCGTGTATCAAGAATACGCAACAATTCATAGTTCTGCCCCGGGAGCTAATATTTTTCATCGAAGAACAAAACATATTTTGATTCAATAGTTTAACATAGACTAGAGCCCAGGAAAGTCAAATGTTATATTTTGAAAATACATAACATAAGACAGAGCAGAATACCTCGGCACATTCCCTACTTAATTTAAACTGGTGTATGCGTCTTCTGAATTTTAATCCTGTAATGTTTTCTTCCTTTAATTCAAGACATTCGATAGGTGAAAATTAGCTCTTGATTATATTTCATCTTTCGGAGCATACCTGGTATAGCATATTCGGACGGGTTCTCCTTAAAACTTTCATCATCGACAAACGACGTTTCTGAAATGAACTTTGAAAATATGCATGTTTCATCGAGAAAACTGTATAAATAAACGTACAATATAATGAAAATCTGAGCACCTACCTCAGGAATTGCTTACTCAGTCACTATATCGAATAATATAATAATTTAACTTTTGCTGTAGTGCATATTTGCTCAATACAGAAAAAGATTTGTGTTTGTGGAATGACTGCTGACATTTAATTAGCCCGCAAATGTAAAGAGACGGTAACACTAATTTTGTTAAAATATGCATAAAAGAGCAAATCTTTGTTCTACATGATCAACATGATCGTACCTGTCTTGGTGACACCCTGTTTGCGTCTTTTGCGCTTCGGAAGTTCAGTCATACCAGTCCTATTAATTTCAGTCTTCTCCAACAAAAGTCCACCACTCTTTGGATATGCTTCTGTCATCTGTTCCACTACGCTACTCAATTTTTCCCTTACACCCTCAAGACATTCTTTTGACTGGATCAGGAAACCGAGATTGTGAATTTTGCTTAGCAGTTCTCGAACTTTTTTTGAACTTGCCTCTATTCCTGTTAATAGCGAAGAGGATGGATGTTCGAAGTGTAGCTTATCCTCATGTTTGTTCTACCTCTCCTACTGCTTCCATGGAGTTATCTTCATTTAGGAAACACGGAAGAGTGTTATCAGATTTGTTGAAGAGGTCACCGTCCAGGTTGAAAATAGGGTTTGCAGTGTAGATATTGCACAGCGAAGAAAACGACACGTCATCAAAATGACGAAATATTGCTGCAAAATGCTTACAGGGCATATGGGTCTTCCATAGGGTCTGCACTCACATGATGGCATTGTCGCTTCCGTTCCAAGACAAATCGGGTATACTTTCGCACCTGATCTGACAATGAATGAAATCTCGTCCAGACGCGTGATATAATCAGCTGTGATTGATAACGCTTTAGTCTCAACATCCTTCATATGCTGCACCAGCTGAAACGGTCTATGCTGAAGGGAGACAGGCACGTGCTCAGCTGCTTTCCTCCATCCACGAGACATTGTAATGTTTGCTGTTAGGTACCTTAAAAGTAAAGGTTTTACAATTCATTTATGAGCAAATTATGTTTTTGAACAAACGCTTATACGTGTTATTTGCTAAACTAACAAAAACTAGATGGAGTAACAAAGCAATTCGTCATTATACTAAGAAATATTTCTTTTATATGCACAGCAACACCACAAATATTGTCAAATTTACAAAATTTATGTTAACATAAAAGACCATGGGCGTTATAATTATGTTGCGGGACAAGTTCCTTTTGCCGCAAATTCGGTCCTTCAGAAAACATTGGACGATATTGTGTGTTTCAAAAAGTCCCTATAATTAAGTTTTGATGTATGAACGTTTAACGGTACTACAGTTCACTTTCAACTAACTTTAGACCTTGAAGTATATGCTGTTTTAAGGTAGCTTAGGTCGATATTTGCAATTTACGGTAAATGCGAAATCATAAAAATTAAGATATCTTTTAAAATACTGGGGATACTTTTGTGCAAGTATTTTGAACAGGTATGTAAACATGGTATACCTTACCAACAATATAGTAACTCACGTGACGTATTATACCCAAAATAGTTCAAATAAGAAATTCCCTTCGACCATCATTTTTTGACCAAGCCGCAAAATGTTATCTTTCTCCTTATCATGAATTCTCTTTCTGTTTCTTGTAGGTAATGGAAAGCCGTAGGGATCAGTGCCTCTGTTTTTTACGTATTCAATAAAAATAATTTAAGAGCATTATGAGTGACAAACATGTCAAATTTACCCTATCCCAGTAAAAAATATAGTCTAAATTTAAGATTAAGCATTTTATCAAAACTCTGTTAACTATCCATTACCTACGGACATGTAAAGCAGAAAACATTAGCATAATAGCGGGTAGTTTTATTTTTTCCGTTTTGTTCAAAACTTGATGGTCGACTTTAAATTTGTATTGAACTTTTTGGGGTACTTGTGTATGTCACTTTATCAACTACAGGGCTATTACGTTACACCATGTTACAGAAAATGTCACCTGACCTTTCCAACAAAATAAAATATTACATGCAGATGCAGAAAGCATGCTAAATCAAACGGCATGTATTAATTGTTTTCACATAAACATTATCTATATAAACTTACGTTCTGTAATGATCAACGAAGAATTCTTCTATAAGACACTGCATAAGTCTTGTTACAGTCGATTCCTTGTGTGTGACAAGATACACGTATTTGAACACTTTGTTCTGTGACTCAACGCCATTGTTTGTGTTTATCACCAGGGTCAATCAGTTTTCACGAAATGCACACATCCAAGTCTGAAGAAACCAATTACATAATGCAAAAAAGGCAATTCATTCATATATTAAAATAATGGACCCATGCAAATCGAATCTAAGGGCGCGACATGGAAAAATGCCGGGCTTAGCCTTCATTTGTCAGTAAGTATTCAGCTATAACATGACTGGCATATATGCACCTCGACACAGGCTCGAAACCGGAACCTTATGCACTGAGCTACGAAGGAACAATCGTACCGTTCTTCACATATTTGCCTAGCTCTATCAAAATAAATTCATATAATACATGGACAGGACAGGACACATCCATTATTGCACTATCTTGAACGTCCTAGTCTGGCGTTGGCCTTATATAGAGAGTTATTGTCTTGATCGGAATACGTCATCTGCCTTTGCTACACATTTATATAAACTATTTTAAACAAATAATTCCATGAATGAAAAGACAAAATGTAAAGACTAAATGAAATGCGAACATACGGACGGTTCAAAAACTACACGATATATAACTGACGGGCAGACTGACGCCAAATTTACACCCTAAGTAAAAAACTCACTATTTTAGGGGCAGATCACTCAATATAAAGAAGTAAAAGTAGGCCCGCTACCACCATCTTGTATTTCATGAATTTGTTTCAATTATAAATTTATAATTCTCTTTAATATTGCAAAGTTTCATACAAATTGAATGGGAAGTTTTTTTTCGTTCTTTGTCTATAATGTATAAAAATGGAAAAACTACCCGATGTGCCTTTAAGTTGTTTTAATAAAACATACTTAAATCTATTCTCGACCAATGAACTATACTAGTATATGAAATTCTAAACTATATTTAATACCGAAATAACCGAAAATAAAATATACCTGGTACTTTGGTAGCCACTGTCGTTCTATGTATTGTTTCAATTTGGGATTAGAATTCCAGATTTCACTTTCCGTTATGTTCTTCAATCTTTGGTTAAACTCTTCTTCGGTAATGGCTTCAGCAAGACCCTGTTGAATGAAAAATATCCATATACTCAGGATCAAAAGCAACAGACATATGTAAAATCCATTGGACCACGAAACATGAGAATTTCCATGCAATAGCATTCACTCTCGAGTTTCATGTAAAGAAAACTTGAATAAACGGGATAAGAACCTAAATAGTGTTGCACACATCAAAATTGCAACTAAGAAACGTGTTACGTACAAGTGAATGAACGTCTATTAATATTGAATTGTTGATATTCAGTTTGACAGAAAGGGAAAGGGGAAACTACTTTTCATGGACTGACACATCTGTGATACCGGAGACGTCTGGACAGTGGTCAATTATTTTATAAAGAAATAATCAAATTTTGTAGAAACAGTTACAGTTTCCATTTTACGTACATTAAGCATCGACAGGAAAGTGTCTTTGCAATCAGTTACGCTATTTTTCATAGAATTTGTCCAACGCACCCAAGCCTGTTTTCTGTGGAAGTCACAAATGAAAGTGTTGGCGTCTGAAAATAAATAAATATAAAAAAAAACTACTTAACCCTACACATGCACTAGGATGTAATATATACGAGGACTTAAGTTACTTATTTTACCTTAATAAGTGCTTTCATCCGCAACTTAAGAATGAAAAATATATGTTAGGCTTATGTTATGGTTACACAATTCTATGATCGATTGATGATTGAAATTATGTTATACGCAGAGGATGACATAATTTCAAGTAAGGAATATCGATTGTACTAACAGGTTACCATATCGAAATAAACAAGAGCAACGCCTTGCGGGTGAAGACCGCTAATCTATTTTTCTTTTAAAGGTGAAGGGACCTATCTCAATACTTCACAAAGGAGGGAGGGGTGGGGTGGAGAGGGATGTATAGTGTGGGTGTGTGGTCATTTAATACATTATATTCCAAAAATAGGACAAAAATGCAAAAAAAAATAAATAAAAAAATATGGGGGGGGGTGTATTCTTGGGTAGGATAGTTGGACGGTATTTCAAACATAAACTAATAATACAATATTTTAGTTTTTAACCATGTTTATGGACATATAGAACTTTCTCCGATTGTTGTTATACACTCTAGACAACAGCCAAGGCATTGTATTCTATTGCCAACATATAGCACATGCTCCGCCTGTTGTCACACGTTCAAGACAACAGCCAGTGCATGGTATTCTATTGTCAACATATAGAACATGCTCCGCCTATTGTTAAATGTTCATGACAACAGCCAAAGCATGGTTTTATTCTATCGTCAACATATAGAACATGCTCCGATTGTTGTTATACACTCTAGACAACAGCCAAGGCATGGTATTCTATTGCCGACATATAGAGCATGCTCCGCCCGTTGTTATGCGTTCATGACTACAGCCAAGGCATGATACTTTGTTGTCAACATATAAACCATGCTCCGCCTATTGGTATACGTTCATGACAACAGCCAAGGCATGGTATTCTATTGTCAACATATAGAACATGCTCTGCTTTTTGTTATATGTTCATTACAACAGTCTAGGCATGGTACGCTATTATCAACTTATACAACATGCTCTGCCTGTTGTTATATGGTCACGAATACGGCCTAGGCATGGTATTCTTTTGTCAACATATAGAACATGCTTCGCCTATTGTTAAACGTTCATGACAACAGCCAAGGCATGGTATTCTATTGTCAACATATAGAACTTTCTCCGATTGTTGTTATACACTCTCGACAACAGCCACGGCATGGTATTCTATTGCCAACATATAGCACATGCTCCGCCTGTTGTCACACGTTCAAGACAACAGCCAATGCATGGTATTCTATCGTCAACATATAGAACATGCTCCGCCTATCGTTTAACGTTCATGACAACAGCCGAGGCATGGTATTCTATCGTCAACATATAGAACATGCTCCGATTGTTGTTATACACTCTAGACAACAGCCAAGGCATGGTATTCTATTGCCGACATAAAGAGCATGCTCCGCCTGTTGTTATGCGTTCATGACTACAGCCACGGCATGGTACTTTGTTGTCAACATATAGAACATGCTCCGCCTATTGTTATACGTTCATGACAACAGCAAAGGCATGGTATTCTATTGTCAACATATAGAACATGCTCTGCTTGTTGTTATATGTTCATTACAACAGTCTAGGCATGGTACGCTATTATCAACTTATACAACATGCTCTGCCTGTTGTTATATGATCATGACAACGGTAAAGGCACGGTTTCCTATTGTCAACATATAGAACATGCTCCGCCTGTTGTTATGCGTTTATAACAACAGGCCATGCATAGTATTATATTGTTTACATATAGAACATTCTCTTACTGTTGTTATATATTCACGACAGCAGTGAAGGCAGGGTATTCTATTGCTGCCATAGAGAACTTGCTACGCCTGTTGTTATATGTTCATAACAACAGTCAAGACATGGTATTCCATTGTTAACATATATAACATGCTCTGCCTATTGTTATATGTTCATTACAACAGTCCTATGCATGGTACGCTATTATGAATTTATACAACATTCTCTGCCTGTTGTTATATGCTCATGACAACACGATAAAGGCACGGTTTCTATTGTCAACATATAAAACATGCTCTGCCTGTTGTTATACGTTCATGAGAACAGGCAAGGCTGAATATTATATTGTCAACATATAGAACATGCTTTGCCTGTTGTTACATGTTTGTTATACGCTCATAACAACAGCAAAGACATGTTATTTTATTGTCAATATATATAATTTAATAAAATAATCGTCTACCTGCTAGTTGACGTTGATGACATCAGTTCATGTAGGTGTTATTCTATTCTCAAAGCACAGACAATGATATTCCTGTTGTTATAACGCTCATAACAACATTCGAAGAATCGTACTTAGCATATTGAAAGCGATTTCTCTATAATTTTAACCAGTCAAATTCTACATAATATTTTGTATTTAAGAATGAACGAAAACTGATGGTGGCAAGTATAATAAAGGTACTGGTAATTCTTGATGGCGAGTAGTATCTCGAAGTTTTTCAACATTTACCTTTATGATAGCAATTTGTTCTACTAAATAATCAAACACGTGTTATCAAGTCATGTTGATGCATCTTAGGTGTTTTGCTAGTAACATAGTGTGAAAATCTGGCGACGTTGTGCTAAATTGACATACATTTTACGTCGTCGCCGGGGCCATGTTCAATTTGGTTATGCGAATGGATGCTTGGTTTTAATGATTAAGTTCAGTCACAAATTATTTTAAAAGGAACCATTGTCTTGCACCAATCTACGATTTAATAGTGTAACAAATTACTTAATGGCATCAATTTCATCGTTTTTTTAAAATCATTTTTGAATGTTAAATGCACTTAAAACTACCTTTAAACTACCAGATATAGTTATGTCATAATATGCAGATATCAGCATGCATCATACATTTATAATTACCTGAGAAATCAAAACTCCCAAAATTCTTCGATGACCGCACTTGTACAAACGATGTGCATGTACAATATTCATATTCATTAATTATATCTTTACAGTCACTTAAAGATATACAACTTCCAAAAAAACTGTTTTCTTTCCATGAGAAAAGTTCATTCCACGTTGTTCTCATCGCGCGAAAATCAAACCGAAACCATGTGCATTTCACACAGCTAAAAACTTTGACCGCTTTATTTATAAACATAAATTTCCAAAATCTATTTAAAGTACCTCTTTGACGCATGCGCATAACATTACCATGCCTCGCCCGTTGTCGTTTTCCGCCTCCTCATTAATATTCATGAGCTTTTTCCAACCCGCAAATCACGCGAGGTCAGCGTGTCAGCCGGAACTAGACGGGCGGAGCGTAATTGTCAACAAAGTCTGCATTTATGAATCGATAGTTTCGTAATCGAATGTAATAAAAATACGATACTTATATCAAATAAAGAGAATTTAATTTCATTTAAAATAGTATAGCATTTGTTTTCATGTAACAATATTTCATACAGTAAAAACAGACAAAAGCAACATGGGTATCTGCAATCTATTGATTTCTAGGATTATCAACAAATAATCACCGATAAGCTGGGGTTGCTACCTGAATAACATTCCAGCCACACTTAATTTAGGTTACAATATACTAAATCATTTTTGTGTTCAATGCTATACCCTCTAAAGAATGGAACGTCATTTATTTGAAGACACAATTCTCTGTATGGGCACTTGCCATGACTTTATTTTTGAATATTTCTGTGTGTATGTGGTAGTGAAAACATTGTTGTATACTACAAATTCAGTGTTTTGCTTATAGGTTGGAGACTACATGAGATTTTGACAGATGGCGGGAAACCCTCATCAACTGGAGATCAGCCGGTAAAAAGGTGGCCTTAAAACAGTGACCGTTGATTCGCGTCGAGTTTTCTCTTACATACTGCATGACCTATCTTTTTTATTGTTTAAATCCATTCGGCTTGGCATGCTCTTTAAGAAAAGGTATGGGTATGGGGGAGTCTACGCGCAAAAGTTTGACTTTATTTTTCGTTGAACTTAACGGTTTTTCATTGCATTTGTTAAGGAAATCTTTTGGTATATTTTGACCTAAAAGCAGAATGATCTCGAATGATTTGCTATTTGACTGTCACACGGCAATAAATGTCGACAAATATACGTATCATTTTATGCTTTAAACATAACCAGTCTGTATAAAAATATACTCGTGAAAACAGCGTTAGGTTACATACAACTATGAACATAAATATTCGGAACCGATATATCCAGGGGTGGATGCGTACCCGCGAATCTGAGGTTGGATCCGATATCATCGGATATTTCGGGTACCCGTTGCAGCCCTATTATTTACATGTAAACATAAACACATGGTTGAAACGACCTTTGTTAACGAAAGCGAAAGAACTTACGACTTTTATTTGATTTTTCTCTCATTTTGTTAATCCATTCGTGTTAAACCGGTCGAAACATTAACACACTTGTTATCATCAATCGCTACATGTAACAACAGCACTACTTAGTAAAACACAATGCACTCGTGTATCTACGATCGTGGTAAAATTATTGTGTAAAACTTTCATTAAAACGCTATAATATGTATTACTTTAACACTGTTGAAATATCGTTCAGTATGTGACAAGCAGCGCAGTTTTCGATCCTCTATTACGAGAATGAGCAGGTAGTATAAGATTCCAAACCACGTGGGTAATAGTGTTATGGACATTTTATTCACGATTATGTACCCTCCAATGGCGTATGCAGCTGCATTGTACCACACAGTTTATACAAAGTCATAACGATGGAAATGGGAAAAGCGCGATTGTGAATATCAAAATATATTGGTGTGGTTTTGGTAACTTCTGTTGTATCTCCTTTTTACTCATGCAATAAAATAGTTGTTCACAGTGTGTAATTGAATGAATCACCCCAAACACGAACCGCCGAAACTGGCGCACAACGTGGCTTTCGACCGATATGTCGGATTTCTGGACTTCCAAAGATTTTGTGAAGAATTTTGGTAGGATGCAATATTTATCAATGTAAATTTAATGGCTCCAAATTTTAATTTGTGTCAATATAGGATATTAAAGGGACCTTTTCACAGTTTTGGCATGTATTGAAGTGTATCATTAAATGCTTTTTATCCCACAGCTAAATGATTTTATAGAACAAATACGACTCATAAAGAAAAGACAAGGTTTTCTCCACGGTTATTTTTAGATAAGGTTTATTCCACAGTTATTTCTAGAACATAGGGACTATTTTTTGGCCTCACACCCCTGATTGTGTCATTCGGGTCATTGGGTACGCAGTCGTTGGACGAGTTAACGAGTGTGTGTGTTTGCGATGGATTATTAAGAGGATAAAACACGGCTGAGCCGGACCGAGCAGTGATAATCGGCCCGCAGGAAGCATAACGGCCCGAGGGCTTTAGCGACCTGGGGACCGTTTTACTAACAGAGTTACGCTAGCGTATGTCTATGATTTTCGTAATTCCTTGCGTACGTTTGAAATTTTTGCGCCAATGCGTTTTACTAAAAAATGCGTACGTAAGCTTTACGTAAGTTTTGACGCAACTTTACGAACAAAAAAAGCATGCGTAAGCATTTAGTATTTTCGTAAATATGGCCGCGTTATTTCCGAGATGGAACGCTCGAAGGAGAAATCCAAGGATTTTTAGAGATCGACCAAACTATCTAGATGTTCTGACAGAGCAAGAAATACAGCGAAAGTATAGACTGTCAAAAACACAAATCTACACAGTGCATGAATTAATTAAGGACGACATCTCGCCGCATTGTAGCAGAAGTCACCCATTGTCGTCATTGACGAAGGTAATATAGATTAACATATTTTGATTTTGTTGAATCATTTGAAATGACAACTTGTTAGAGTGACAGTTTGCCTATGCATTTAGAAAAAGTACGTGTCAATAGCGCTTGCTTCCCCTTGTGGCGTCCTTGATATTGTCAACCTTTTATGAAAATTTAATAAAGCGTTTTTTTCTTTTTGGAACTGAAAACGCTATTAAAATACACAAGTATTCTTTTATTTTGTAAAATCTATGATTTTCGAGTGTTACTGAGTTTGTAGAACGCAATATTAACTGGATATAAGGAGCTATTACTGTGAAAAGGATTTTCATCCGAAATCTGTATCCGAATAGTGAATCTCATCCGCATCTGTTTGGAAAACATTCTTTGACAAGTAACCTATGGAATATGCCAGTGTTTGGTATATAACCTTGTTGAAAAGAAATTGATCTCTTTAATCAATTTTACAAAATGCATTAAGTTTATTTATCATATAATGGCATGTTAATAATGTAGCTTGTTGTGGCATCCAACAAAGAGGATTTCACAATGCAATGGAATTAGTTCACTATTGTTTTAATTTTTTTTTCGGACCTCTTCTACTGTCCTCTCTTCAGCTCCCAGTGCGTTTATTCTGCACGAGATTATGTTTACATACGTTTAGCATGTTACAGCTGTAGTACCATTTTTATGCTCTATCTTTAATATGGTGTTTTTGACCGTTTAAACAACAGTTAGTAAATGTCACGTTGTGTTTTTTTTTTAAATCTAAAATTGCGTTCATTGTTAAGTTTCAAAGAAAATAAAATAGTGCGCTATATGATACTACCTGTTCTGTAATCTTTCCCCACGCAAGATCCTTATCTTTTCCATATAATGTGGATGAAAAATTTCCGCTTATCAACGCATGCTGCTCAATGTAAGCAGCTGCTAACACCTCCGTTTCAATTTTTGTCCAATTCGATTTCCTATTTTCTCTTTTCTTTTCATTAAGCGTTAACGCATTCATTGTGAAAAGTAACAACTTAAACAAGTGCAGACGACACTAGGTGACAACACACTTACATAAGCAGATGGGTTACATAAAACAACAAAGTAAAAATAGTATAGTTTAACCGTCAGAGTTGTTGTTGTTTGTTTACATGTTACCTCCAAGTTAGAGAGTTACGATCATTTTTTTTCACGTACGTACGATGTCAAACTTACGCAATGTTAGTAAAACGCACTTACGAAATGCGTACGTTATTCGTAACTTGTCAACTTATGCCAGTACTTACGCAATACTTAAGTATTGTTAGTAAAACGGTACCCTGGGGCAGATTATCACTGCCCGTCCCGGCTCAGCCGGGTATTTAACGTCTATAATATATATCTTACTTTAATACAACATTATAGATGGGCACAGGTTTTGAGTCATACAATCATACTATTTTGGTCCTTTACTAAAATTTATGAAGAACCAGCTTGCCGTACTTATATTTTCATTGAATTGAGTTCGCAATTTATGACGTATCTCATGTGACGTAATTTAAATGACGAAACAAGCCAGACGCTTTGGATTTAGACAACAACAATTCGGACTTCGACGGTTTTTATTTAACAGTAAAATATTTTTTTAAGCATCGAACGATTAGTGTGTGTGTTTACGATGGATTATGAATGTGAATAACAGTGTTGGGAAATAAAACTGGAATGAAACTGGTGAGACTGCATTTTTGATTTCGTTAAAATGTTGAATGTAGTCGAATAACGCGATGTTTTGTTGAACAATTGATGGATTAAATTTCAGAAAAGTATCAGCGAATTGTTCTTTAACTGTTCGAAGGAAATCGATGTTGAGTTAAAAGGGTCATTTCTTTGATGAATAAGTCGTTCCTTTGTCAGTCGATGTCTATCCACAAAGAATTGCCTGCTTACATCCAGTGCTTTAAAACGGAAAAGATGGATTGCGATGAGGAAATTTGTCCAGAATTTTAACTCGTCATGGAAGCAAATTAAACTTTACGAAAATAAACATGGTTTTTACACAACTTCGGTGAGTAGAACAATAACCCGTAGATGTTTTACTTTTTTATGTCAGCAAGTAAAAAGTGTGTAAAAAGAAGAGTTGTTTATAGACTAAAATTAACAATATCGGCGGGGATAAATGCTGAATCATGCTTCACGTAGATGTAAATTACAAAATGGCATCCATTCGTGTTTTTGGTGTTTTACAGTTGTGAAACAAGAATTGTAGTTATAACAAAACCGTCTGTGTTTTATCCTCCAATCATCTTGAGTCGAGCATGACCCAAAGTCGATCACTTTGTTTACATTAAGAACGCGGCTCTCGTGATGACGTCACACGCATGCGCTCCGAGTATTTTGTTTTACTAACATTACTACGCTTGAAAATAATTTCAGACACGACTAATATAAGGAAAAGTTTAAACACCAAATTAATTGTATTTAAAAATCTTACTTTAACTAAAATAGTCCAAATGTATGACCATTTCTTGCATTTTTTCGGTAATCTTCATTAAACTTTACATAAATTGCAGACCACTGCCCTAGTTTAAACACAACAAATTCATGTATTTGATTTATTTGAATGAAAATTCTTTAATTTTTTCAAGATTCACAGAAAATGTTGCATGGGACAATCTGTGAACGCACATCGCGAAAATAGGTTACATGACGATATACACACTTTCAGTGGGTAAACCTTGTACAGCGCCGTAGCCACGCTGAGGCACACCGAGGCAGTTGCCCTGACTAAAATTCGCAGAGCAATGTTGAGATTACAAGGAAAAAATGGACAATTTATGTCAAAGAATAAAATCTATATAAGAAATTGAGGCAATTTAATGAATTTTAGGCACTATGATATTCACAAACAAATATTATCATGGAGTACAATTGGTTCATGTTGAGGCAGATAATTATTTCATTTTAATAACTTCAATTGATGCCAAATGGCTCAGCAAAATGATAAGGTAAATCCGTATATTAAACAAAGCGTCGCACTGTACACTTCGATGTTACAATCATTGTGGACATCGGAACGTACCCAGACATTCCCAAAAGTGTCGGACCGTCGGACCTGACCGACGTTTTAATGACAGGTCCGATTGAAAATGCCACGTTGCCGGTCCGAATGTCCGGGAAATAATTCAAGAAGAAAAGTTGATTTATTTTATAGAATTCGTTCCAGTGTGCGATCATTTGAGAACGAATATTCCTGGGCATTCCGGAAATTTGCGCTTGGTACCAATTTCGTCCGGTCTTTTATTTATGGATTTCTAATTGGTTAGCGGCTGGCAAAAAATGAACGGTAACTGACGAAACTTCTTCGCTACTTTCCGAAAAATTTTAAGATTCTGCGAAATGCTGCTAATGTCCGCCATCTTGAAATTTTAAGTGATCGATTAATAGCAATGTTAAGCACTGCAGTAGCATATTGTAAAGCGATATGTTAACCGAATTATATATTGATTACATATTTGCTAGGTTACTGGTTACTCGTTTACATTTTCTACATTCAAACGATATGTATAAAGCACATTTTATTATATGTGCAAAACATGTACATGTTTTCGGACTGTCGTATTCGGATACAGTATGATTCGTCAATTTTAATTTATTTTCGACGTTCTTTATAACATTTTTATAGAATGACGATACACATGGGGTGATACGGATGGTATGGTTTATAATATTTCGCATTGTAGTCACCAAAAATTGCAACTAGAAATACTACAAAAAAGTACAATAAGCTAAGTCAAGGGGGTGTCCCCCATAGGGACTCGGCCCTTAATCCCCGTTGGGGTCCTGCGGTCCCAGACCCCTAGCTTAATTTTCCGGATTTCACATTTGGGTCAATTGACACCCCTGAAATTAAGAAAACAAATATGTAACCATACAACTTATCGACTTAGGAAAACAACCAATACTTAGTATAAATGGAGCATCTGAGTTGTTGCCGAACGACATAACACTTAACTTCGCAAATATATAAATACGAAATATATGTTTGTACATTGATGTTTCGGTCCTATGAATCCAAATCCGGTCCTGCAAGTTATCTAAGACTACCGGACCGGATGTCCTGTGGACTTAAAATACTTTTGGGAATGTCTGGTACCGAGCGAGGATCGGGTGTTTTACGGCCTGGTCTGGGTCTATTTTGGACCTAGACACACTTCGAGTGGTTGGCGTTTTCGCCTTTATTGGAATTCTCCTCTTTATGGCCGGCTTCGAGTTAAATCCGGGTACGTTTCAGGTGGTAAGAATCTTTGTTTACATTAGAATTTTCAAATAATGATATGCCGCGTATTAAACTTTTTGATATAAAGAAGTCTTTTCTTTTTAATAGTCAATGAAGTTGATGATAGAACGTTGATGATAGAACGTCGATGATATATGATGACGCAGTGCTAAAACAAAATGTTACACAAGAAAATCGAAAAAATGGCCAAACACTTTACTGATTTAAGTTAAATATTTGTACTCCGCATGATCAGCAATATGCTCCTGGGACGCAATCGGTAAGGCGTCAGACTCTGGATCCATTGCTCACTATTATATTGTTGATTCGAATCCCAGTTGGTCCGTGTTTAAGTAAATTCCATCAATGATCCTTTTTATATGTGTTTATGATTGAAAACGCTTTTGATTTAATGCATTTAAATATTTCTTTAAAGAGCCCTATTGTACTTTCAAGCTCTAAACGGAAAAACAAATCGTCCACGAATTTGTTCACGGTGAACGTGTCTGAACTACAACTGCAAGTTTGCGGAAGCTGATTTGATGTTAACTTAAGAAATAATATTTTTTTATTGGTTCTTGTACATATGAGCGGAGTTTTATCGCATTGCGAAGGCTTAAAACGTGGACACGTTCTACTATGAAAGAGGAACGGCTTAATGGCATCGCTTTAATGTTTGTGCATAAAAACATTCCAGTTGATCGAAAACAAATTCTTCAAATGTGGGATTCGACTGGAGAGTTGAATTAGCGTTCAATAAGAGTGATATTTAAAAGTTGAAGAACAATAAACATGTTCATGAAACATTATTCGCTAAAATGTTTGATAGATCTGTTTCTTCATATTATAAGGTAGATCTATTTTATTTAAGTATTTCAATAATAAATATGTAAAGCACATTCTTTTATCCATAAACATACCATGGCTTGTATGAGAGAGCTGCGTCTCATTTTTTTCTTTTTTCTATATGACTTCAAATGAAGTATATGACTATTTTTCTGTAGTTAAGTTTGTTACATCAAATGTCACTTCAAACACCGTTTATGGTACCAGAATATAAAATTGACAATGAACTTGTAGCAGATTGTTTTTTTGTTAACTTTATTGATACCAAACGGTAATATATAGCGTCCACCATTCCGATAATTTTGGTATAAAATGTAGTTTAATGGCCTTTAAAACGCACAAGAGACGTTCCAGGTATAAAAAATTAAGGGGGGGGGGCATTCCCCCGGACCCCCCTAGAAGGACCTATGATACTGCCTCGGCTTTAATTTGGGTCTGGCTACGGCACTGTTGTACTGATTGGGTGATAATTGTATCAAATCTTTTAATTGTAACATATATGTGCCAAAATTTTATTTGAACAAATTGCGGACGTTATTTCTTTTTGAACTCTTGAGCACTTTTTCGTGTCAATGTTGCTCAAAAGAAGATCAACCGATAAAACAGAAACTTGTTAAATGGTAAATAGAAGATTTGAAAAAGGTTAATTATTTTTTCAGTTTCTCTAAATTTGGTCAGTGAATCGACTTTTCGAAGTTTTGTTGACCTCCTGCCTTGTGCCTTCTCGCTTTTCGGATGTGACCTCTCGACTCAAGGTAAACAACGCACGTAGTGTATGTCATTTGCGGGTGTGTATGGAACTATCGGCTTTGCGTGGTTAAACACGCTGTAAATAAACAATGTTGACATTGGTTGAACGGGAATGAAATAAATCTTTAAAGGTACATCGTTTATTGAGGCATTGTTTGAATTAATTCAGAAATTATTTTAGTTGTTTCCTTAACCGCTCGACTCAGGGTAATTGGAGGATACTTGAGTGTGTAACATTTGGAACGCTGATTAAATTTGAATCGAGGCGTATAGCGATATTTTGTCTCGTTACTCTACTTTGCGTGGAATTCTTAAGAACCATTTCGAGTTCCGTAAAAGGGGAAAGATCACAATTAATATTACAACGCAATGTCAGCTTAAGTTAATTTTGTGTTTTTGCTTTTATTTTATCAATTAAATACTACTATTTTGATTGCAGCACGCATAAATTATGAAAAAAAATTATTGTAGGATAAATAGAATACTCGTCTCAGAAAGGCTTACAAGGCTCGGCAAGCCTCGCCATGTAAACCTTTCTTCACTCGTGGGATAAATTTAAGTTCACAATCACACTTACATAGAATTCTCTACATACTTTATATAAGCAATCTCCGTGGTATCACAAAATATAACAACAACAGAACTCTCCAAATAGTTCAATCGTTTCGCATTGCAACGCTTTATAATGTTCAGCTTTTTAAATCGTCAAAGAATATAATGGATATTTTAGAGTACAGTAAATGTTCAGCGTTAATGTTTCCTCACAAATATCATAACTACAACGAAATTTTGCGAATCTGAAACATTTTTTTTCTCAATTTTGTCAATTTACCAAAACGTGAAAAGGCCCCTTTAATATTAAGGTGAATTTCTGGTATCAGTATATTAATTTGTGAAGAGATAAAACTTTTAAAAAACAAATTGATTATGATAAGGTTTTTATTTTGGCAATGCACGAAACGGGACATAAGATTTTTGCAAATGTATTACAATACTTTAGCTATTTGCAAAGTGAAGTTCTAAACAGTATGTTTACAATCTGTCCTGTCGTTTTTTAAACCTCTTTGAACCCCGTTGATCCTGCGCCCTGTTATTACTAGACTGAAGAATAAAGCGCATCGTTCATTTTATGGAGAAAAAACAAAATGGAGATTGTTATAAAGGGGTATTACCAGTCGACAACTTTTGTTAGTGTTCTTCTTGTTGTTACATACAATTTTGAGACATGCACATCCCATTAGTGCCTAATAAAGATAGAGAACTTGAAGCTCGGCGTGATATATTTGATTTGTATCAATTAATGTAACTGAATCTGGCAATCAAAATATCTTTCGTAGAATACGAGTATAGCCTTAACGGTGCAAGTTATATACGTTATATTTAGTTTGTCGTAGCTTTAAAGATTGTGAATACAAATAACTAATATCTTGAAAAATGGTTTCAGTGCAACACTTTCATCCAAATAACATTTAGCTATTTTGAGTAACAGTGACCGCAACGTTGGTCCAGCTGGCTTAAACAAACGCAAGCTTCAGCTCAGTGCAAGGTGTATCCAAAGCTCATTGATTGGTCAAGTAGATTGGTCAATCGATATTTAGGTGAACGAAAACTTAAAATATCGACAGGAATCCACCGTCGCACAACCGACCTCCCGCCACACCCTTGTGATTACTTCGTTAAACCCCTGATCGATTATTTTCTCACAGGCAGTTTTTGCCGAAACGAGTTTATCGTGAGCAAAAGGCGTTTTTAAAAGACATGAAGTACAATATACCTTTCCGTGATTATGTTAATTAATTGGGCGAGCCGATTGTAGAATATCTTTTTTACAAGAGGCCCATGCGGGCCTGAATCGTTCTACTGGCTGGAATCAATAGGGCTCAAGCCCTTGATAGTATGAACCATCTGAGTAAGTTTTAAATAAACAGACCCAAAATGGGAAATTTATCGCATAAACAAGAAGAAACGTAAAATTTAAACTTCAAATGGCTCCTTTTCAACAATAAGTTGGACAAATTTTCTTCACTCTCAATGGGGTTCTGGCCCTTGATGATATAAAACATCCCTTGAAGTTCCAAAGGATAGAACTTTATATGTAAACAAACAAGAAATGTGTTTGTCGGAAACACTATGTCCCCTTCTGCGCCGCTTTGAATATTTTTTTTTACCTTGGACCTTAAAGGATGACCTTGACCTTTCACCACTCAAAATGTGCAGCTCCATGAGATACACATGCATGCCAAATATGAAGTTACTATCTTCAATATTGCAACAGTTATGGCAAAATGTTAAAGATTTTCATTTTTTTCTCAAATTCAAGGGAGATAATTCTGGACTCATAACTCCGATATTGCTAATTTTCAATAGGGTTTGACTCATCATTCAGATAAAGACACTGTGCAAGTTGGGAAATGATTGGATGAAAACTGTAGACATAATTGCGAAAACAAGCCTTATTTCACAATTTTGTCAAATTCAAGGAGAGATAATTCTGGACGTTTTACTCTGATGTAACCCATTTTCAATAGGCTTCGAGTCCTCATTAATATAAAGACACTGAACAAGTTTGAAAAGAATCGGATGAAAACTGTGGACTTTATCGCGTAAACAAGAAAAAGTCTAACGCACGCACGCACACACGGACGGACGACGGAAACCACGCCATGACATAAGCTCTTTAGGCCTACGGCTAGTAGAGCTAATAAACCACTCAGTTACAAATCTATCAGTTGAGTTGTTGTGGCCATCAACAATGATTGTTTGATTGAGCACAGATACGTGAAGGTGCTTTGCGGTCAAATATTTTGTTAATATGATGTCAAATTAATGCAATAGGCATTCGTTTTATTGACTAGAGACGTAACTATGTTAGTACCAACCTAGTGCCATTTGGTGGTATGACTATCTGAGTGGCCAATAAAGCTGTTCGTTACAATTATAACGATATGTATTGTATTGTTTATTGTCATACGATAATATACATACAGATATAACATAGACCAATCCAAATTTCTTTCAAAATCACTCATGCCGCTAAAAACAATATTATTTCCGATCGAATCGTTGGCTTTGTTGTCAATTAATTATCGTTCAGCAATGTGCCCGAAGGATACTAATGCCATTGCTTAAAAGAACTGGTCCCTGACAGAATTCTGTCGCAAAGCTTCTGCACGGAAGTTGCAATTGATCATGTTGTCTAGTTAATATAAGAATTTTGCAAGATTAAGACAATAATTATGTATTCAAACTAGTATTTAAAGAATAAAGAACAATGCATGAAACTCCAAAGGTTGTTATAAAATTATTTTTTGCTGAATCAGATTTATTTCTAACGAAAACGATGACTTCATAGTTGATTCCGATTAATATAGGGTGCCTCCAAACATTGTCTGTAATAAACAACTACTGACCAGATAAACACTTATATCAGGCCCCTTTGTTTCAGGTCGATATCAGCGTTCGGGTATGATAAATAAAATGCAGCAAATTGGAACTGAATAAATTACACTAAATAACCAACCAATAGTGTTCCCGTACATGAAACACGATTTTGAATAAATCATGCTTTGATTTCAAAACAATCCAATACAACAACAGAGTCATTCACTCAAACAAAAACATAATATACTGAGAGGTGACACGTATCATACTAAAATATATTACTGACACAGGTATTTTATTTACAATTCTCAAAATAGCGGTATTTATAAAAGATGCCCTCAAATATACATTACACACAAGTCTTACAGTTTGAAAGACATGCCCCGTATTTTCAAATGACAAGCATTGTTCAGGTACAAAAAAACGCACCATTACTTTGTACAAATTTCAAATAAATTGCTGCAAAAATAACACAAAATAAACACGATTTCCACAAAAGCCTGCCGAACAAAAACCTGCTTTGTAAGGTGAGCGGATAATAGACATAGGTTTCAATTTATTCACTTTTTTTATCGTCAATTTGAACTAGATGATAACAAATGAAACATGAAAGAATTGTAAAATTGTATATAAGCATCATTTAACTTGCTAACATTATTTAACATTATTTTAATAAACTGGAAGCGCTAGCATGTGCAAACCCATGCAAATAGGATTTCTATTACAGGGACCTGTGTAAATTTTCTTATTTTTGAAAATATCATAAAAATATTATTTTAAATAGCAATGGTTATACTAACGCGTTACCAATGAAATTAGATACTGACGCTTGTTCTTTTACTCATAATAATGATAAACGACACCTTACTCTAATTGTCATCATGGTCATTGGTAATCATTTCTTATTCGCTTGTTTGGTTACATATATAATGATGTACACATACGTTTTCAAAGTTATGACAATGTTTCTTTGAATATAAACAAGTCCATTTAAAACAAATGGTTCCCTTAAAAATTTCATGTGTTCACCAACACTTAAGAAGAATTAAATGTACTGAATATACTTACTCAAGATTGTAAAACTACACGTTTTTTTAATTATGACGCTATGAATGATGCTAAAGCCATAATAACGAACCTTAATAAATAATGTTTTGTATTCATGTGGAGTTACATAAGTGAAAATACGGAAAATTAAAGTTCCACTGACTGATTTTTATTGGTTTAGATTATAGTTCAAAGTTAATGGCAAACAAGTTGTTATTGTTTTGACAAAGTCCGCGAAACGGTAGTAAGAGACCGTCAAGTGAGCAACTTATTCTCGCATGAATATGTAAACAATAAAAACTATGTCGTAGCCAATGCTTAACAATTTTGATTCAATAATATTTTTTTACATGTATTAAAGTTCAAAGTAAAACTATTATTAATGGCGAACAAGTTGCTTTTGTTTTGACAAACTCCGCGAAACGGTAGTAAGAGACCGTACAGTGAGGAACTTATTCTCGCATGAATATGTAAACAATAAAAACTATGTCGTAGCCAATGCTTCACAATTTTGATTCAATAAAAAAAAATTAACACTTTGTATGACACTGTCATGTTATATAGTGATGTTCTTTGGTTTTGGCAGCCAGCCAAGTCAGCTCGTCTCAGAAATCGGTATCATTACTATGAGCCCCAGGCCAAAAATCCGTTACATATTTCATCCGTTGTACATGCCCCGCACGTGGTTTTATACATGTACACGATACAACTGAATGTCTCGTTTTTAAACGCGAAAAATGCGCACGTTTTTAAACGTAGTACTGCAGATAATTAACGTTCGCATATTCTATTTATTAATCATAACAATAAGAGGACAATAATGACCCTGATTCGCTCATCTGAATTCACATTTCGATACGAGAGTGATCTTAGCTGGGAGATTCGTTTTGAGATTTTACTATCATGATTCGCTAAACTGAATTTAAATTGCGATACTAGAATTTCAGTATATCGATATATACGTTACTCCAAGTTTGGATCAATTTCGACCCCAGCGGCATGATTTGAATAAGCTTGTTAGAGGTCCAATATACGATGGTCCATGCCAAATACCAAACCGCTTTGGCTTGTCATTTCAGAAGAGATTTAAACAGTTTTCACTTTATAGTTATAGTTACAGGAAAACAAGTTACCCCCATGTCATGGCCAGTTTTTACCGCATTGATATGATTTAAACGAACTTGACAGAGGATCATCATACGATGGTACATGCCAAATATTACACAATCGAGCCTTGTCTTTTTTTTAATTGTTTTTCCTGCAAAGGTATATAAATCATATTGACCCCAGGTCGTGGACATTTTCGAACAGAGGTAAATGATTTGAACACACTTGTGTACATTATAACCTCGGAGGCATGCATTTTCAGAGGATTTTGAAGTTTTAATTCTTAAAATATATTGTCCAGCCATCGTTACATAAATATGCAGTAGGCCTGAACGTTTCTATAACTTTGGTAGAGGATCGCCCAAGGAAAATCCATAGGAAGTTTCGTGACAATCTGCCAATATGAAAATCGCCCATCACTATAGTTCTACATTGTTTAAACAGCTGTTGTTTGTTCCTTTCACACCAGAACTGTCTCGCTCTTTTACTTCCTACAATTGTTTATTAAACACAATAGTACATTTCAAATTGAAGCATGCAATCTTTCATTTTCTATTTCCATTAATTGCTAACACGCAGTAAAATCTTTCACTGCGTTGGCATTACAAACAGTGTTTCACAAGCTTCGTTTTTAACACGGTACATGATTCGGTCGGACAACACAAGGTATGCATATCAATTGAAAAATGCAGTTGAATTATGCTCATATTAAATGACCCGGTTGCATGCAATTCACAGACCTTAAAAGCACTATTTAGTTTGTTTGAACTTGCAAAAATATGGTATTGAACATCTTAAACCAACATGTTTGCGTTATAATTGGTTGTAGAAAATAATAAAGTTGCCACGTTATGCGAATACACCACATGAAGATGGTCCGACTTCGCATACAATTAATAACAAGAACTTCAAGATGGACCTAAATCGCCATTTAAACCGAGTCGTGCTTAGAATACGGTTTGCCAGATGTCAGCTTTCACAATTATTTTGCTAACAGTCTTAATTAAGGGAGGCGGCGAATTGTGACCCTATGGGCGCATGTTACTAGCTACATACAAAAAAGACCCTTTTTGAAATTAACCGACGACGACAATTATAAAGTGGTATTCATTTAACTTACCAATTTTACTTTAAATGTAAAATAAACGCTAATCAAACAAAAAGACGTTTTCACATTTTATTTAGTCGTACACAATGCAAGAACATATAACATATCATTTATATTTTGGATACAAAATAGACAACGTGCCACGTGGTGAATTCTATTAAACAATGTCCAATTTGAAAACACTTCGTTCGTTACAAATAATGGGATTTCGACGGTGCTATATAAGAACTACTGTGCTATATAATCCATGGAACTGGAACCTAATATCCGGCACATGGCATTACCTAAGTGTGGCGTACATGTACATTTATATTAAATACCAAGAAACATGGGACCGTTATTCCTTTAAAACACGTATTCTACTAATATTTGCATAACGTTGCAGTCAATGAAAGATTGTCTAGTTATTTTCAACGTTCAGTCATCATTTGCATGCAATCTTTGGATATGTGCTCCATTCATGCCATTGGTCATCCGAGTCAGGTGGCCATTGACGTCATCGCCACCTTGCGACGAACTACGGTGTTGCATAAGTGCCAAACGGTACATTCGGTCGAAGAGTGTGACAAGCATAATGCACAGGCGGGACACGGCCCAAGGCGCGCTGAGGTAGGCAAGCAGATTCCACAGTCCGACTTGCCAGCCAGCTATGGGGACTGCAAATGGACGCATCACAATGTTAACGTTGTAATAATTGGGACAGGGATTGAAAAAAGGCGCAAACCAGCGTATACCTTATAATACATGGGAACATATTGTAAATAGAAGTATCGCAGAGAACACATAATTAATACTGGGAAAGAGACTGCAAATAGATGTACAGCAGCGTGAACAATATAATAAGTGGAAAAGATACTGTTAAAAGGCGCATCGCAGCGCATGCGTTATAATACGTGGTACTAATGCAAATTGAAGTATCGCAGAGTAGACATTATTTTTATCCCACTTTTACAGCGAATTCGGTTGATTAAAGCACCGTTGATTAAATTTCTGCTATCAACCACGGCACGAAATGACGTCATTTTTTCGATAAACTGACGTCATAAATCCAGCGAAATTATCCAGCTAAACTTATTTTGTTTAAATAAAAAGGTTTACTGAATAAAAAGTGAGATAAATAGAATAATAGATTAGTGTTGATTATAGATCAGGTTGATTATAGATCGCCAAGGCTCGTGCTTTTTGTTTTCTAAGTCTCGCATGATAAACCTGATCTATAATCAACACTAACCTATTATTCTCTATATACGTGGGAAAGAGACTGCATATAGGCGTAACACAGCGAATATATTATAATAGTAAGGAACAAAAAACAGCAAATATATGTATAACAACATAATAATACTCGGGACTTTCATTGGAACACAAACGCACGCGTGGTGTTAACGTGGTTCAGTCTTTGTGCAATTTTACATAATACGTATTGTAATGTCCTTTATGTTGTGAATCTCACTGCAAATATTGATAAAGAAAATGATTATTTTTAAATAAATGCGTTGGAAAAGCTTTTAATAAATAGTAAGTATTGCGTTGAGCAATTGTATGTAAGTTGTAAGAAATCATAGCACCTGTGGGTCCGGGGTCACCATGACCCAGGTAGAGGGCCAGCAGGAACACGTGATTTCCGTACACCCAGAACAGGTTCGGCACCTACATAATGAAATATACTATGTAGCAGGATCGACTCCCCTCATGACCAGATTCAGTTCCAATTTAAGTCGCGCTCTGGGATAATGGGGTTTAATTTATGTACGTAAACTGTCGTCCCTGATTACACAGCATATTCCGCACAGGCTTATCGAGTGGGACACTTTCCGCCTAGACTGGTTTACCATTTAAACAAGCCTTCATGTCAACGAAAAGTCTAATAAAAGCGAACAGTGTTGTCCGTGATTACTATATGCGGGCTGCACAGGATAATCTGGGACGGCACTTTCTAATCTGGGACGGCACTTTCGAATCTGGGACGGCACTTTACGCACATGAATTAAACCCGTTTTCCCACAGCGGGGTTCGTTATTTTTATTTCCCCAACAATTTATGTCAGCATGTAGACATTTGAAAATGACGCAAATTAATGAATGCAACGGGCAAAAATGCATTTGTTTGGTTTACAATGCCGCTACGCAACTTATATTATACATTCCACCCACTCGTGTAAACGGTCAGATGATTGCGATGTCTAGGGGTGGTACCAGAGAAATACAAACGTCATCAAATCAGTCTTTGACTGACATATATCCGCTGGTGTAATGTGCCGTTACACTCTGATTAATAATACTTGTAGTATATTTAATAAATCAAAAGTAGTTTACCTAGGATAGAAAATAACGAATAGCGAAATTCTTGTATCTATATTTTGAGGCGCTCCATAGGATATTAAATCGTAAATATACTGCTTTTATCAATGCATACAGTTACATCTGCTCCATTATGGTGTTTTATGTCATACTGTATATAATAATAATGATTGATTAAATTAAGTTATTAACTTACATTTCTTCAATATTATTTCACAAATAGTATAATTATTATTGACAAATTGATTTATATTTTCGGAAATCTTGGATATTTAGATGGCGCTCCGATGAGGAAACACATAATAGGCTATATGAGTACTTACATAGCTGTTAAAATAAATTTTCGTCAGCCAATTATCTTGGTGTTTGTAGTCGTTATTTCTAAATCTCGCTGCACTAAAATCAGAGTATACACATCTGGCCAATGCATTGTGAGGAAAGATGTTTCTATAAATCAGGATCGAACGATATAATCTAAATAAAGCAGATAAAGACAAATTTATTCTAAATAAATTAGGTACAAACCATTTCATGGAATATATTTACTAAGATGTTTAAATTTCAGACGACGGCAGAATCTAATATAAGTGTTTTTATTATAATTATGATAATACAAATGGCAAAAAGATATTAATGATTTAATTAATATAATAATGAAAACATTGACGATGATGAAGAATAAGAAAATGATGACAAACATTTTAATCATGAGGCCTTTCATTTATTATTATATTATTTATTAGTATTAAATTATTGTTATCATAATTATAATAATAATAATTATTATTATTATTGATATCATCATTATCATCATAGTCATCATCATTGTCATGACGATGATAAGGATTTAGATAATACAGATGCACACGAAGATGATCATTAAACTCATTACTTGATAACGATATTTACAAATGATAGATGCTCCATTGGCCGCAGAAATCTAGTATTGAGAACATCTGAAACGCCAGGGTGTACACCGGATAAAACGTGGCGAGCACGTGACACAACGCCGTCACGGACGCTTCGTCAATCAGGATGTCTAATAGCATGCCAAACTCGGAGGCTGAAATAAACACTGAACAATTTTAATATTTTTAGTGCTTAAATACACGCAGTTTGTTGCGTTTATCTTAATACAAATTGGAAAGTGTATGTTATATGAAAAAATATGCGCGCTTATTTATATACCTACACATACGCTCTTTATCAGTGACCTTGGGTAGACAATGACAAACAAGCATTTTTGTAAGACTGGCCTCAATATAAAATAAAAAAGCGCTTACTAAATATTGCAAGTCAAACGTATTAAAAACGTTACTTTGTCCAAGATATCTCGCTAGGTTCCCGTCCAACTCGTCTAAAGCAAAACTGACGAAATAACAGAGAGCTGCCGCACATCTGTCTGTTCGAGCGACGTAGCAAAACAGACATAAGAATAGAATTCGAATGTAATCTGAAAAACATGTAGATGCATATTATTCCGTGTTCAATAGACGTTGTCTTTATCATTATAATAAAGTATTACCATCATTAAACTGGTCATTTTGCATGAACATTAAAGGGATTTCTCACACTGGAATCAGTGGTACAATGTTCATAGCAATGACCATCGTTCGGGTCATCATCATATTGCGATTATCATGCTCATGGTCATAACAATCATCATCATCATCATCATCAACATCATCATCATAATCACCATCATCATCGTAGTCGTCGTTTTCGTCGCCATGAATATCATCATTATTATCATCATAATAAGCATCAGTATCACTATCAGTAGCTTGTCATTAACTGCTTTCAATGCTTTATATTGATAAATTTAAACATTTGAACTAAAAATCCCCAGTAAAAAATAAGAATACAATTTTAAAAAAGAAGAAAAAACGTTAACCTCCACAGGACTCGAACCACTGACCCCTAGTAGTAGAGTCATGGAGTTTTGGAGTAAAATGCCTCCCGACTTTACCACACGAACATCCACGCTCACGTCAACTGTGGAGGTATTTTTAGCTATATAAGCAATCCTCGTAGTTCGCCAAAATATCGATTCGTGTCGAACGACGCTTTTGACTGTTGGACAGTCCCTTTAAGCATCACCAATGAATACTTCATCAAGTTTCTCTTAATATTTGGAAGGAAAGATAAGTGAGACGCCGTGTTATCTGTGATGCAGTCGTTCACACGAGATTTCAAGTTTACACGAGTTTAAACGCTCACTGTGACAACGGTATGCATGTCAGCATTGTATTGTCGCAGGACATGACCTTAAATATCATGAGTAAATCGTGATATTTTAATTTCCTGAGAATTTTACATAAGATTTTGTATTAAAGGTTAAAGATGAACTCAAAGCTAATACGGCGAAATATATTAAAGAAGGCCATTAAGAAAGCCACATTTTTGCATTCTTAAACTTGAACGACATAATATGCGCGGCATTAATTTCATAGCTTTCAGTTTTGCTAGAAACGGATATGTAGCTTTTGAAATATTGATGCAACAACTTTCCTTCCGAAACGGAATGGTAGTTTCACATTTGGTCACATAGAGCTAATGCTACGATTGGTTGAAGACGAGTCTAGAGATGAAATTTTTATTTTAAATGTTGAGCCGTGTGAAACACAACAAAGATACGTTATAAACGTTCGACCATTCTGAAAAAACACCATACGTATATAACGTGACATAACGTAATAAATATTTGCGATTTGAAAATATATAAATATATGTTTTATATTGCAATACATTTTTAAATGCGATTTCGGGTGCACGTTTGTGTGAGATAGTGTTACTTATAACAATTATGAATTGATATATAGCTTAATATATGCTATCATATTATGATAACATATTTAAGTTTTTCACTCTCTGTACATTGACTACATTCATACGTACCAATTATGTTTGGAATATACAACAGCACATGAGTAGTATTCCCTTTACGATGTGGCGAATCTGAAATCAACAAGTACATGCACGTGATTGTGTGATAATGTATTTGATATTTACACTATGCACATGCCCTGTGGTTCTTGACAAAGCCACTTTAAGTCATCTCCGTCATTGATTAGTCTAGTACCAACTGTTCAATACCCTATTTTAATATATAACAATATATTATGCTATACAAATCTCTTTCTCACGAGGAAATACATACTTATTAAGGAAGAAAACCTTGTTTGAAATTATTAAAATGGATGTATAGAAGTTATACTTTCCAACAATCGTGAAATCGAATCCTTATCGGGGTTTAAGCGGACACAAAAACAACATATATTATGCTTAACAATTCTCTGCTTAGAAGCAAGGTGAACATGGTTATATGCAACATGTATAAAACCAGAAAAGCGTCTGAGTAACTCGCCTCCTGTTCAAGTTTTTGCTATGAATTGCTTATGAGTCTTTAAAAAATGTCTTTATTCAATTAGATATCCAAGAGACAAACATGAGTCAAAATGCGCATCTGTAAAGGGTTAAGAAATTATAGAAAAAAAGCTTTCATAAGACTATTTTTGGATATCTTTTAAAATTGTTATGTTTCATTGTATGTATACAAACAAAACAAGTAACCCCAGGAGGCCAGGACTGTGCCAAATTTTGACTCCAGAGGCATTATTTTAACAGACTTTGATGAGGACCACCTTAACATGGTAGACACTAAATCATGGGCTCCAAACCTTGCTGCTTCATAGATATTTTAAATTATGTACAATATAATCACATATGTATATATAAAGTATGTGACCATGGACGTGGTCAGTGTTAACTCCAGGGGCAAACATATCTAGCAGAGGACCACTAGACAATGTTTCACACAGAATATTTAACCTCTGACCGTTTTTATTTCCGAGAAAGAATGAAGCTGTTAGCAGTTTTTTTAGCCCTGGTGGCACACATGGAATGGACCGGAAATTGTTTAACCACTTTGAAATAACGGCACTCTAGGATAATTTCCTGCGAAGTTATATCTGTCATGATGTTAAAGAGAGTCATTAGATTAAAAGTTTAACGGACGCAACTCACGCACTGACGGGCATTTGGGTAGCCATAAAGTTTCTCAATACACACAACTTCGCCTACACCGTATGCGCATCCACCACCATGGTTATTTACATGTAAACATAAACACATGGTTGATACGACCTTTGTTAACGAAAGCGAAAGAACTTACGACTTTTATTTGATTTTTTCCTCTGATTTTGTAAATCCATTCGTGTTAAACCGGTCGAAACATTAACACACTTGTTGTCATCAATCACTACATGTAACAACAGCACTACGTAGTAAAACACAATACACTCGTGTATCTACGATCGTGGTAAAATTATTGTGTAAAACTTTCATTAAGACACTATAATATGTATTACTTTAACACTGTTGAAATATCGTTCAGTATGTGACAAGCAGCGCAGTTTTCGATCCTCTATTACGAGAATGAGCAGGTAGTATAAGATTCCAAACCACGTGGGTAATGTGTTATTGGACATTTTATTCACGGGGATGTACCCTCCAATGGCGTATGCAGCTGCATTGTACCACACAGTTTATACTAAGTCATACCGATGGAAATGGGAACACCGCGATTGTGAATATCAAAATACATTGGTGTGGTTTTGGTTACTTCTGTTGTATGTCCTTTTTACTCATGCAATAAAATAGTTGTTCACGGTGTGTAATTGAATGAATCACCCCAAACACGAACCGCCGAAACTGGCGCACAACGTGGCTTTCGCCCGATATGTCGGATTTCTGGACTTCCAAAGATTTTGTGAAGAATTTTGGTAGGATGCAATATTTATAAATATATGTAAATTCAATGGCTCCAAATTTTAATTTGTGTCAATATAGGATATTAAAGGGACCTTTTCACAGTTTTGGCATGTATTGAAGTGTATCATTAAATGCTTTATATTGATAAATGTAAACATTGGATCTAAAAAGTTCCAGTAAAAAAATCCAGGAATAAAATTAAAGAAAGAAAAAAGCAACCCTCTACTGGGCTCGAACTACTGACCCCTGGAGTAAAAGTCTATCGCTTAGGCCACTCGGCCATCCGTGCTCTACAATCAGAGATGTATTTTATAAGCAATCTTCGTGGTATCACAAAATATAACGACAACAACAGAACTCTCCAAATAGTTCAATCGTTCCGCGTTGCAACGCTTTATAGTGTTCAGCTTTTAAAATCGTCAAAGAATATAATGGATATTCTAGAGTACAGTAAATGTTCAGCGTTTCCTCACAAATATCATAACTACAACGAACATTTGCGATTCTGAAACATTTCTTTTTCAATTTTGTCAATTTTACAAAACGTGAAAAGGCCCCTTTAATATTTAGGTGATTTTCTGGTATCAGTATATTAATTTGTGAAGAGATCAAACTTTAAAAAACAAAATTGATTACGATTAGGTTTTTATTTCGGCAATGCACGAAACGGGACTTTAGATTTTTGCAAATGTATTACAATAACTTTAGCTATTTGCAAAGCGAAGTTCTAAACAGTATGTTTACAATCTGTCCTGCCGTTGTTTAAACCGCTTTGAACCCCGTTGACCCTGCGCCCTGTTATTACTAGACTGAAGAATAAAGCGCATCGTTCATTTTATGGAGAATAAACAAAATGGAGATTGTTATAAAGGGGTATTACCAGTCAACAACTTTTGTTAGTGTTCTTCTTGTTGTTACATATAATTTTGAGACATGCACATCCCATCAGTGCCTTATAAAGATAGAGAACTTGAAACTCGACGTGAAATATTTGATTTGCATCAATTAATGTAATGGAATCGGGCAATCAAAATATCTTTCGTAGAATACGAGTATAGCCTTAACGGTGCAAGTTATAAACGTTATATTTAGTTTGTCTTGGCTTTAACGATTGTGAATACAAATAAATAATATTATCTTGAATAATGGTTTCAGTTCAACACTTTCATCCAAATAACATTTAGCTATTTTGAGTAACAGTGACCGCAACGTTGGTCCAGCTGGCTTATACAACCGCAAGCTTCAGCTCAGTGCAAGCTGTATCCAAAGTTCATTGATTAGTCAAGAAGATTGGTCAATCGAAATTTAGGTGAACGAAAACTTAAGTATCGACAGGAATCCACCGACGCACGACCGACCTCCCGCCACACCCGTGATTACTTCGTTAAACCCCTGATTGATTATTTTCTCACAGGCAGTTTTTGCCGAAACGAGTTTATCGTAAGCAAAGGCGTTCTTAAAAGACATTAAGTACAAGATACCTTTTCGTGATTATGTTAATTAATTGGGCGAGCCGATTGTATAATATCTTGTTAACAAGATGCCCATGAGGGCCTGAATCGCTCTACTGGCTGGAAATAATAGGGCTCAGGCCCTTGAAAGTATGAACAATCTGAGTAAGTTTTAAATAAACAGACCCAAAATGGGAAATTTATCGCATAAACAAGAAGAAACGTAAAATTTAAACTTCAAATGGCTCCTTTCCAACAATAAGTTGGACAAATGTTCTTCACTCTCATTGGGATTCTGGCCCTTGATTATATTTAACATCCGTTGAAGTTTCAAAAGGATAGAACTTTATATGTAAACAAACAAGAAATGTGTTTGTCGGAAACACTATGTCCCCTTCTGCGCCGCTTTGATTTTTTTTAACCTTTGGCCTTGAAGGATGACCTTGACCTTTCACCACTCAAAATGTGCAGCTCCATGAGATACACATGCATGCCAAATATGAAGTTGCTATCTTCAATATTGCAAGTTATGGCAAAATGTTAGTTTTCATTTTTTCTGAAATTCAAGGAGAGATAATTCTGGACTTATTACTCCGATATTGCTAATTTTCAATAGGGTTTTACTCATCATTCAGATAAAGACACTGTGCAAGTTGGGAAATGATTTGATGAAAACTGTGGACTTTATTGCGTAAACAAGCCTTATTTCACAATTCTCTCAAATTCAAAGGGAGATAATTCTGGACTTTCTACTCTGATATAACCCATTTTCAATAGGGTTCGAGTCCTCATTAATATAAAGACACTGAACAAGTTCGAAAAGAATCGGATGAAAACTGTGGACTTTATCGCGTAAACAAGAAAAAGTCTAACGCACGCACACACGCACGCACGGACGGACGACGGAAACCACGCCATGACATAAGCTATACAGGCCTTCGGCTAGTAGAGCTAATAAAGCACTCAGTTACAAATGCATTAGTTGAGTTGTTGTGGCCATCAACAATGATTGTTTGATTGAGCACAGATAAGTGAAGGTGCTTTGCGGTCAAATATTTTGTTAATATGATGTCAAATTAATGCAATAGGCATTCGTTTTATTGACTAGAGACGTAACTATGTTAGTACCAACCTATTGCCATATGGTGGTATAACTATCTGATTGGTCAATAAAGCTGTTCGTTACAATTATAACGATATGTATTGTATTGTTTATTGTCATACGATAATATACATACAGATATAACATAGACATATCCAAATTTCTTTCAAAATCACTCATGCCGCTAAAAACAATATTATTTCCGATGGAATCGTTGGCTTTGTTGTCAATTAATTATCGATCAGCAATGTGCCCGAAGGATACTAATGCAATTGCTTAAAAGAACTGGTCACTGACAGAATTCTGTCGCAAAGCTCCTGCACGGAAGTTGCAATTGATCATGTCTAGTTAATATAAGAATTGTGCAAGATTAAGACAATAATTATGTATTCAAACTAGTATTTAAAGAATAAAGAACAATGCATGAAACTCGAAAGGTTGTTATAAAATTATTTTTTGCTGAATCAGATTTATTTCTAACGAAAACGATGAATTCATAGTTGATTCCGAGTAATGTAGGGTGTCTCCAAACATTGGCTGTAATAAACAACTACTGACCAGATAAACACTTATATCAGGCCCCTCTGTTTCAGGTCGATATCAGCGTTCGGGTATGATAAATAAAATGCAACAAATTGGAACTGAATAAATTACACTAAATAACCAACCAGTAGTGTTCCCGTACATGAACCACGATTTTGAATAAATCATGCTTTGAATTTCAAAACAATGCAATAACACAACAGAATCATTCACTCAAACAAAAACATAATATACTGAGAGGTGACACGTATCATACTAAAATATATAGTACTGACACAGGTATTTTATTCACAATTCCAAAAATAGCGGTATTTATAAAAGATGCCCTCATATATACATTACACATAAGTCTTACAGTTTGAAAGACATGCCCCGTATTTTCAAATGACAAGCATTGTTCAGGTACAAAAAACGCACCATTACTTTGTACAAATTACAAATAAAATGCTGCAAAAATAACACATAATAAACACGATTTCCACAAAATCCTGCCGAACAAAAACCTGCTTTGTAAGGTGAGCGGATAATAGACATAGGTTTCAATTTATTCACAATTTTTATCGTCAATTTGAACTAGGTGAAAACAAATGAAACATGAAAAGAATTGTAAAATTGTATATAAGCATCATTTAACTTGCTAACATTATTTAACATTATTTTAATAAACTGGAAGCGCTAGCATGTGCAGACCCATGCAAATAGGATTTCTATTACAGGGACCTGTGTAAATTTTCTTATTTTTGAAAATATCATAAAAATATCATTTAAAATAGCAATGGTTTTACAAACGAGTTACCAATGAAATGAGATACTGACGCTTGTTCTTTTACTCATAATTATGATAAACGACACCTTACTCTAATTTTCATCATGGTCATTGGTAATCATTTCTTATTCGCTTGTTTGGTTACATAATTATATAATGATGTACACATACGTTTTTAAAGTTATGACAATGTTTCTTTGAATACAAACAAATCCATTTAAAACTAATGGTTCCCTAAAAAATTCCAAATGTTCAACAACACGTAAGAAGAATTATATGTACTGAATATACTTACTCAAGATTGTAAAACTACACGTTTTTTTAATTATGACGCTATGAAAGATGCTAATGCCATACTAACGAACCTTAATAAATAATGTTTTGTATTCATGTGGAGTTACATAAGTGAAACATTTTATTATACTATTAAATATGATCCCACGAATGCTCAATATATTACCAGAACACAAATTGCATCATTCAATCCCCAACGACATTGACCTGATGACCTCAATTTCAATACAAAAGATTAGTTTGGCGAATACGTGCTAAGGTTGGCATTACATTTTAATCACTCAGAATCCGAGAGAACAATCACATGACCACTGGACGAGATTGTGTTTTCTTCCAAAGAATACGGAGTCGAGTCCGGTTCTTGGTAACTTTCAATAATACCTGCATTTTCATCATCGCTCCACAAGCAATTCGACCTTTTGACTTTCTTAGAAATTGGTGAACCTTTGTTTGCTGTGAAGGTTTGCAAAGGTTGTGATTTTATTTTTGTGTCAATAGTTTTCTTAACTTTAACATTCTGTAATATTTTGTCAGACTTCATTTTTCTTTGGCGAACATGGTCTATGTCATATGAAGTACTCGATATTTCTTCAATCCCATAATAATTTGTAGAGTTATCACACAGTTTGTCACTCGGTGACGTAAAGCGTACTTTTTTTGAAATATCAACATCTAAACATTTCACTGATTGATGATTTAAAACTTGTGTAGTTCTCTCATCATTAACATATTTTGTCTGCTCCAAACAAACTGAAGAGATACCTCCCAGAGTTTCATTATCTACATTTTCTGTCTTTATTTCTTTATCTAATAAACTCTCACTGTCCGAATCCGATTCGTCAAATTCAACGTTAAGCTCAACAACAAAGTCAGTCTCCTGTACAGGTGGACTTTTTATATCATTATATATATCCGCAACACTTTCCAGAGAATCTCTTTCTGTCTGGCAAGACCCCTGGGTCTCATTTTCAGTTCCTTTTTTTGATTGGTCAGATGCGTTTATATCATCTACCTTTAATTGCACAACAGTGTCTTTCCCACTGTTATTCTTTTTCAATTTAATGCTGTCTGATTTTGAGTTTATTGCTCTTTTGCAATTGGTTACAGATGGTTCTTCCAAATTAGAATTGCTGATTGACGAGTCCGAGACAACAACAACGTCATCCAGTGCATCTATTGTCACAGATTTGTCATCAGCATCTATCAATATAACATCAGGCACCAACGGTTTCAGTGGAATGTTGAATTTTGAAACAGGTTTTGCTGTTTTGAATGGTTGCTGGGCTGGAGCTAAAACACGCGACCCGTGATTGTTACCACTTCCAACCACTGAGTTGGTTGCAGTCTTCATTCCGTTTCTGTTTTGTTGCCTGCCCATGCCATGAGGAACACTGCCTCTTACACCCAATTGAGGAGTCACTTTCTGGTTAGCACTAAACGTATTTACTGGGTTACCAGTAAAGCCTAGTGGCTTTGCTCCCTGCAGAGGAGCGCTCAAATTGGATTTCTTGCACAAGGCAGCTTTGTTCTCGATATCGACTTGATGTCTGGACTTAAGGCTCGCGTTTTTCTGCATTATCGTATTTGCAATCATGGTAGACGCAGCAGATGGGCTGATTTTAGTTGTTTCCCACGAAAATTTCGTTGTTGACACCTGTGATCCAACAGGCCTAATATGTATCAACGGTGAGGCTTGATCTTTTAGTGGCAACCCTTGACCTTTCAAAGGAAACCTTTGACCTTGGAATTTTGAGATCGGAAATGGTGATTTTTGACCATTTAGAGCCAATATTTGACTCTGAAGACTTGAAATCTGGCCTTTAACAGGTGAAACATTACAACCAGAAGGAAGCAAATTATGAACTGGGACAGTTGTATGCAGACCTTCTGGTGTAGATGTTTGAACCTGACCTTTAAATTTTGACCCCTGGCATTGGAAGGCCAAGTTTGGCGATTTACTCATATTGTTTTGTAGTTTCGTCAATTGGTTTGAGACATTACTAGACGAATTTATATAATGTTTACTATTTACTAATGCTTTATTAAGTGTTTGTTTGCAAGGTTCTTCATGCCACTTTTCCTTCATGACTCTATTCAAGTTTTCAATTGCTGAATTTTGAAACTGTGGCACATTCACACTTCTTGACTTCCTTGGTGTTTTCATTTTACTTTTGGTCATTACGTTCGTTGCATCTTTTACCCCTGCAATATTTTTACTCTTAATAGAACATGCTGAAACAATTTTGATCTTCATAGGATTGTTAGTATTATGAATGGTGTCTTCATCATCTGAAGGTATTGCAATAACATCAGTGTCATCTGTTAAATCAATTTCACCAATAATATTTACCTCTGGCTTGGATTTTGGTATTGCACTTTCTTTCTCAGACACAATTCCATGAGATGCTTTACTCTTATTTTCAATTTTAGACCCTTTTGTAACACTTTCAACTGCACCGGTGTCATCTGAGGTTTTATCCATATTTGTTTTCATGTCCTCTGTCTGTAGAATAACAGTTTTTTCTACGTGCACTTGGTTTTTGTCACCTTTGAGATCAATGTCAACTTTGTTCAGCTCACAAGAATTACCAATGTTGTCATGCAAATCAATTTTATCAGGCAATATTTCCACACTTTCTAATCTAAGAAAATCCTTTTCTTTTTTGATATTTTCAGAATTGCTTTCCTCGTGTGTATCCTCACTGGCCATTGACGATGTTGCTTTGATAATATCAGTCCAATCACTTTCTTTTTGGACATTCTTTTCATTTACAGGTGAACTAGTGTCTTCATAACTTTCAATCGCTTCACAATCACTGTTTTCAATGACCTCAAATGCAAAATCTTCGCTGTCACCTTCATCTTCACTATGAATTTCCAAAATTGAGCTTTTACTTTTTTCAGCGGCAATCTTAGCATCATCAACAACATCTGGGTTTTTTCCAATGTCAAGTTCAGATAGAGTCCCACCCACCATATCAAGCTTCACTCTCTTGGCATCATTATCTTCATCGAGATTCAGTTCCAGCACATCAGCTTTTCTCTTCAGTCCCAGATTCTCACTGAAATAATCCATTTGCTTATCTTCAACTGTGGACTTTTGCGACTGCTTTCGGAAGGACTTGGTCTCTCCACTCTCTAAATTCTCTGAAATTGAAGGAAAATATGCCAGTTGCATTATAATTTCAAATGTGATATTTTTTTTAACCAACACAGAGGAAATAATAACTATGTAAACCCATTTGTGTTTATACTATTTTAGATAAACATTAATTTCATGCAAACATTTTTATTACTATACCATCAGTGGTATGTATCTTTATGAAATGAAACAAGTGCTGTCGCTGTATGTGCCGAATACCCCTGAAGAATTGTCCTGAGGCAAATGTGTGATCTTTTTGTACATATAAAGAATGGGAAAACAACATGTTAGGCCTAAAGGGAGTAATCATTCTTGCACTGTGCACTTCCCCTTCAAGCACCATATATTGACATAAAGTTTAATGAGCATCCCTTCCATAATTGCTGAGTTATGTTCACTACATAGACAGAACTATACAAACAAATATGCAAAGGGAAATAACTCAAACAATACTTTCAAAGGAGTTGCGGTTCTTATACTCTATATTGTCCTATATTGATGCACAACTTTTAATTAAATACATTAACAACTTTTAGTTATTCTCTGCACAAGAGAATCAATAAAAGGGCAATAACTCTGTAAATCCTGAAGTTAAGAGTTAGGGTCATCCCATGTTGCACTTTCACTCGATGTCCTCTAACATTAAATTAAATTTATTTGAATTTTTTTACAACTTCCCGAGTTATATTCGGCACAAGATGTGGGACAGAATGATGGACCCTATGACAAACGAAAGACAGAAGGACATATAATGCGATTACTATATGTATCCCCTTGGGAACATACACAATTAATAGAAACAAACTTTTGAGTAACGACAATCAACTTAAAATATAAAATCACAACAATAATGATGGGTGATAAACAAATAACACACTAAAAGTAGTTTGCTAGTAACTTTATAAAAAAAGATGCTTTATTCAATAAACATATTGGTGCCAACTGAAAGCATTGTTAAAATTGATTTATTGGCCCATTTTAATTAGTCTAAGTCCAAAATTAATTCAATTTCAATGTCAAAATGAGGTGAGGGGATGCGGTGTATTGAGAATTTTTATACATATAGATAACAACCATTTAAGGAAAACTTTGAATCCATTGGTACAGATATTAGACTAAACGCATTGTTTAGGATAAACCAAAATAGGAACCTTTTGAATAAGTCCCAAGTTTACAAGTAGATGAATGTCATCGTCAAAAAGAATTAAGGTGATGATATGGGTGTTAGACAAAATGTCATTTTGGGCTAGCCAACGATATCCACCTTCTGACTTATTCAGAAAGTAGGTCAATTGTAAGATATAAATAAGTTCAGGCGAAGTGCTAGTGTTGAGTGTTCAATGACATAATCCATTAAAGTATAAAAGTTTGGTAGGAATCATTATTGATATAGTACGAAATTAGTAATTTTGGGCCAACCTCGTATGGAAGGAATAACGAACGCAAACAAACAATGACTCATTGCTAAATACCTTCCAACATATGTAGGGGCAATTTAAAAAACACAAAAGGAGGTTTAATACGTACAAAAAAATATTTACAGGAAAGTCATATTACCTGAACTGCAAACAAATAAATAAAGACAGTCTTTAAAGAATGTATGTGATACTTTTGATTCGATAAGCAGGATACAAAGGGAGTGAATCGAATAATTACATATCTTACATTGATCAAACACTCAATGTGATACTGTAATGTAGTGTATCTGATATTTCTGCTATAGATCTTTAATACACACACAAAAGTCCCACATTCCACCATTAACATGTAATTTTGCCGTGTTCTAGGAAAAACAGGGAGTCATGCATGTGCAGAAAGTGTCTTCCCAGAAAAGCCAATTCAGCCTGCACAGCCAAATCAAAAGATGACACTTTGCGGCTGTTCATTTAGATGAGACTTTATAAGAATAACTCCATGGAAGCCGAAAGTGTTGACCTTAATGAGGCTGTGCAGACTGGACAGACTAATCAGGGACGATACTTTACACAAATGCATGATGCCCGGTTTTCACAGAGCAAGGCTACATTTTTTTGACCTTCGTATCCTTATATTTCCAGTACTGTTTATGCTATTTTTTTAAATAAATTTACGAGATAAATAAGCAAAATTTGATCAATACCTTTGTTAAGTGTCAACACAAAAAATATTTAATCCCACAAAAGCAGTTCAACATGTGCTTCAAAAACAAATTGGGGAAAAAACCCTAAACCTTAAGGTTTTATTTCAATTCTGATAATTTGTTGTGTGCATTATTTATGAAAAAGAATGCTCGGGAAAGTAAAAATTGTCATTATGACAAAATTGGTGCAATAGCTAAGCATTTCTCCAGTATGGAATACGTTCACATTTAAAACTAAATATGCATAATAATTAAACTGTCCTCAATAGAACAAAACTTGTTTTACACTGTCCTCAATAGAACAAAACTTGTTTTACACTGTCCTCAATAGAGCATAAATTTAACAATAGCTATGACCTTAAGATATCATTAAAATAAATGTTCTGACCATGTTTTTGTTATATATATTCTGACCAAGTTTCATAGAGATTGGGCACATGTGGTCCATAATGTGTCGTCAAGATTTTTAGTTGAATTGACCTAGTTACCTAGCGGTTGACCCCGCTTCAGCAACTTTCGAACTCAGCCTAGGCATAATTGGGACAAATAGTCTGAAGTTAATTAAGATTGGTAATAAATGTTGCTCTACACATTCTGTTCACAAGCTTTGTATTCAATTTGAACAACCTATTACTTGACCTAACATGATATAGATTTAAACGAAGTTGAGACATCATTGATACAAAAGTTCGGACCAAGTATCATGATGATTGGGCAATAATTGTGGCCTCTACATTGTTCTCAAGCCTTTTCTTTCATTTTACCAAGTGACGTTGCTTTTTACGCTTCATGGTATAGTTTTGATGTCTACCTTGATATCATTAGGACAAACATTTAACCAAGATTGACAATAAATGCAACCCACTAAGTGTTCATAAGCCAAATTTTAAAGACGGATGAGGGACAAAAGGCAATCATAAAAGCTAACCATGACCTAAAAAGATTTGTAATTATTTATGCCAGAGGAGTCAAATAAAATCTCAATCATAGATTGCAGCAGCTTGTTAAACAACAGAAAACTGATTAAATATTGTGTCGAGTGTTTTACACAGTGAAGCACAAACAGATACGTTATAATTACACCGTTATTTCCGATATAGAAATCGTACACAGATACAGTTGTTTTAAACAAGAGCCTCTAAACTCGAT
The DNA here is from genome assembly GCF_020536995.1 of Dreissena polymorpha. NCBI lineage: Eukaryota > Metazoa > Mollusca > Bivalvia > Myida > Dreissenidae > Dreissena > Dreissena polymorpha. The sequence goes on along the minus strand of NC_068361.1, from coordinate 79,588,239 downwards.
TTAATTAGTACTATTTAGGAGCAAACTGTTTTTTTACCTGCTTAAAGGATCACAAACATTTATTTCTTTACAAATTGAGAATGATAGGACTAAAATTGGAAAATATAAAACCCATATTTTATATTGACCCATATAAATATGTCATTTTGCAGTGATGTCATAATAAAACATCAAGATGTTGTAAATTTAGTGTTTTACCTGAATGTAACTATTTAACTCTTACAGTGCTGGAACCGAATTTTGAAAGCCTTTGCAAACAGTATGGATCCAGATGAGACGCCACAGAACGTGGCGTCTCATCAGGATCCAAACTGTTTGCTATCCTGATAGTATTCTTTGAAAAAAATCGAAGAAAATGCTAATTTTTGAAATTCAGCAGACTGCATTTTTAGCAGACGACAAATATCCCAGCATGCAAAGGGTTAACTATCCTGATGAGACTATTATACTCCCAAAAGATTAAACACTGAGATAAAGCTGTATTGAATTATCTAATTATAACCATGAGACCATAAAACAGCCAGAAGATTTCACGTATACAATGTGCATATAGTAACAATTATTAGTTACAGTGATAGAATAAAACACAAAGGGTAACAGGATGTCAATGATAAGCATGTGAAGTGTATGAATATCAAAGCAACCCATAGATCTAGCAATAAGACGGATTATAAAATTAAAAGAAGACACAAACACTAAACAAAGGTAAACTAGAAACGTGAAATGATTAAATCTCTCTATACAGTATAGTACGTGTACCTGGCTTCTGTTTTTCTGCAACAGGAAATAACAGATATTTAGCAATAAAACTTTAACTTTTACGATGTTATAGCTACCAAAGGGCTGCTTTTGTGCTTTTTTTTAATTCAAACTGTATGAATTTACTTTATTCATTTAAATATAGTTTTAAGGTATGTTAGAAAATTACTCCCTAGTTTAAATTAAAACTTAACAAACACAGTAATTGACACCTTGCAGCTATTCAAAATCTAGAATTTTATCAAAATACGGACGATGCATACAACACAATGCAACTATCATAATAATAGTATACTAGTATGCAGCATATTATCAAATTTTTATTCTTATAAAGGGTTCATTTGCTTTGTAATTTGTTTCCTAAATTATTAATACCGGTAATCATGCTGTTATGTTGAAAGTCTTAGTTGAAAACGAGAAGATAACTTTTGTTAAATTTTACTTAAAGATGGGGGGGGGGGGGGGGGGGGAGGAGATACAAGTAAATTAATTTCTTACTCAAAATTACAGCCATGTCCAATCGTATGAGAAAGTACATGTAGACCCCCCTTAAAAAAGAACATACCAACAACACATTCCCACTGTAAAGAATCTTAAAGCAGTAAATGCAAAGCAAATACAAGGAATTGATGTTCCAAAAGGGTAAACACTCAAGGAATTATAGAAAATGTTCACATCCAACATGCTGCAGCATGAAATAGCTTTTCAAAAAAACATACGGATCGGGAGAAATTTTTCTGCACCTGACTGCTTCATACTGCAGACAAACATACCCGTAAGAATCAATCCCACAAAGCAAAATGCATAGTTTTCAATGTTTTTTTTTACATTTCAAGATAACAAAAGATTATTCTGATTATTCACCTATTTCTAAAGATGGACTTCCTTGCTTCACACCCTTGCCAGCAGTAATGCAGATATCTATCCCATATTTCTGCTGATCTTGATCAACATGCTTCATAGTAGATTCTGAAGAAATTCCAGGCACAAAAGGGAGCCCATCCCTGCTATCGCCCTCGTTATCGGAGCAGTCTACCCCCGGGATGGGTTCTTCTAGGTCAACCACACCCTCCGATTCCTCCTCATCATCATCACCTTCATTATCAGTCTTATCCCCAACCTCATATTGTAGATGGGCATATTTCTCCACAACCTGACAAAGGAAACAAAATTAGCATTAAACTGTGTGCCAACCAAATATAAATAGAAATTTTAAGAAAAACATTCTTTGTAACAATTTTTTAAATGAACAAGAGATGTGTTCATCAGAAACACAATGCCCCCTATTGCGCCGCTTTGAAATAATAATTTTTTTTACCTTTGACCTTGAAGGATGACCTTGACCTTGAACTTTCACCACTCAAAATGTGCAGCTCTATGAGATACACATGCACGCCAAATATCAAGTTGCTACGTTCAATATTGCAAAAGCTATGGCCAACGTTAGTGTTTTTTTCGGACAGTCAGACAGACTGACATACTGACTGACATACTGACGGACAGTTCAACTGCTATATGCCACCCTACCGGGGGCATAAAAATGCAAATTTGTTGAAATAAATTTTGTATATTGATTGGTTTATTATAAGAAAATATTTATTGAAGTGTTGTGCCCATTCGCACTTTCTACACTTTTTGTAGTTATATCATACAAAAACAACAAAAGATAATTACTCTTATTTTAGAAAGAGCAAGGTTATGGTTCTTGAGTATGGCACACATCTATGAAATTTTCATGTTGAAATATTGTATCTTAAATGAGATATGCAGTGAAAATTTACATTCTACAATAACAACCAAGGGCACTAACTATTATTAAAGAAAGTGTAGGGTCTAATTCTTGTTTATGGCACTTAACCTTATTGATATCTATACACAAATGAAGTTTCATGTTGAAATCTGCAATAATATCTCAGATACAGCCCTGAAAGTTTAGGGTGCTAACTCTTATTAAAGAAAAAGTAGGGTTCTTGTTAATTTAATTTCTCCCTAATCATATGTATACACCCCATGAAGTTTCATGTTGAAATCAAAGTTCATTTTTATATGGCATCAAGTACAGTACAAACTTCTTAGAATTTTGTTGTATAAAAACAATACTATTTATAGTGAGGATCAAATTAATAATCTTTTTATTTCAACATCAAATAACTGGCACCACTATGACTAATTGAATGACATGTATTAAATAAGAAAACTTTAACCAACAAGGGCTGTTTGTAAACCATGCATGCCCCCCCCCATATGGGCTGTCCGTTGTAGTGGCAGCCATTGTGTGAATAAGTTTTTTGGCTATGTGACCTTGACGTTTGACCTAGTGACCTGAAAATCAATAGGGGTCATCTGCGAGTCATGATCAATGTACCTCTGAAGTTTCATGATTCTAGGCGTAAGCTTTCTTGTGTTATCATCCGGAAACCATTTTACTGTGTCAAGTCACCGTGACCTTTGACCTTGTGACCTGAAAGTCAATAGGGGTCATCTGCGAGTCATGATCAATGTACCTATGAAGTTTCATGATCCTAGGTGTAAGCGTTCTTGAGCTATCATCCGGAAACCATTTTTCTAAGTTGAGTCACCGTGACCTTGACCTTTAACCTAGTGACCTGAAAATCATTAGGGGTCATCTGCGAGTCATGATCAATGTACCTATTAAGTTTCATGATCCTAGGCATAAGCGTTCTTGAGTTATCATCCGGAAACCATCTGGTGGACTGACGGACATACGGACCGACATGAGCAAAACAATATACCCTCTCTTCTTCGAAGGGGGGCATAAATATTAAATCTGAACAAAAAAAACAAGTGCAATCATTTCTATACTATATCTGATATGTTTTCCTATACTGCAAAGATAAAATCTTAAAAATATTTTTTTCTCTTCATTGCATCAAAATGGTAAGGCATACAGAGTCCTTGCTGAGTTGTGCTCCTGTAAAGAACCAGTGCTAAGTGCCTTTGCAAAGATCTTGCAAAGAACAAAACCTGAAAATGGATCAAACTTGTGGCCCCTTTCTCTGTAAAGCCGAGCCTAATCTTCTTGACTTAACATCCCTGCCCCTCCCTCCCCAAACAAATATCAGGGGTATTGTAAACAGCCGAGATTTAAACATTGTGTTCAATAATAGCCTAATCTGCTTATAGAAAAGATTGCAGCCAGGGACAAAAGGTTTAACCCATTAATGCCTAGTGGACTCTCCCATCCTTCTTAATTGGATCAATTTATTTCCAAAATTAGGGATGCCAAGTATATTTATTTCTATATTTAGAATATTTCTTACATAAATTCCTTTAAGCAAACAGCGCAGACCCAGATGAGACGCCGCTGTTTGCAATGTCCTTTTTTCAGGACGCTAGGCATAAATGGGTTTATGGCGGGCCAATACACAAAGTAGGATATCAATGGAAAGGCCAGAATTTCCATAAACTGGGCATATAAGACTGATACTAAATCCACAACATCATGGCAACCACACAGAGTTTGTTTTTTTGGAATATAAATCTGTATATACAATACCTGGTCCATTTTGGTTTTCCCAGTCTTCTTATTGTGGTCTAGTTTCTTCTTCAGGTCGGGATCAAACAAGGCTGGATCGTCATACGTACTGTAATAAGATCAGTTATACTATTATGGGAGGCCTGAGACCCAAAAGAACTAGATTATTCTGAAAAAGTGCGAGCTGATTCCTGAACATTGGACAAAAAAAGAGACTGGAAAAGTATTATCATGTTTTTTAATTTGACCTCTCGACCTTTGGGCTCACATGGCCAAGATTCAATATCAGCCGCGATTGCATTTGGGCAAATGTTTTGAAAAAGTTTCATGAAGATTGGCCAATAAATGTGACTAATAAAGCTTTAACAAGTTTTCACTATAGCTCAGCCTCTAAAAGAGAAAATGACCTTCCCCCAGTGGCCATGTTTTTCAACCAACCAGGAGAATTTTCGAACTCGACTGAGAAGTCAATATAACAAGTGTTCTGACTTAGTTTTTATTAAGATTGGACTAAAAATTGGTCCACTAGACAATTAAGAAGGTTTCACTATGCCATAGTAGGAAAAGTGCCCGGGCTGTTGGCAGCCATGTTTTTCGACCATCAATAACTATTTTCAACTAAGCTTAACAATTGTTCACACATATGTTCTGACCAAGTTTCATAAATATTGGACTGTACATTTCTCTTCTAAAGTGTTAACAAGGTTTTACTATAGCCACATAAAGAATGCCCCGCCTACAGGCGGCCATGTTTTTCAAACGACCGAAACGATTCTTAGACTCAGCACAGATATCTTTAGAACAAATGTTCTGACCAAGTTTCCTGAAGATTAGACTAAGAATGTGACTTCTAGAGAGGTAACAAGGTTTAACTATTGCCAAAAGGAAAAATACCCCACTCCATGGAGGCATGTTTTTCAACAGACCACATCCATTTTCGACTCATGTTCTGACCAAGTTTCATGAAGATTGGACAATAAATGTGACTTCTAGAGTGTTAACAAGATTTAACTATAGCATATTAGAAAAACTGCCCACTGGAAGCCATGTTTTTCAACCAACCCGAACCATTTTCAAACTCCTCCAATATATCATTGGAACACATGTTCTGATAAAGTTTCATGAAGATTAGAAATAAATGTGCCCTCTAGAATGTTAACAAGGTAAATGCTGAGGACGAAAGATGGACGAAGCACGAGGTAGTCCTGGGACAAAAGCAATCACAAACGTTCACCATGAGAACGTTGTGCTCAGGTGAGCTGAAAACCAAAGGGCATACATTATCTATCAACTACTGGCTTCAATTTTCAGAACATTTCCTAAGAACAACAGACAGAAGACTCTCTTCTCATCAATTAAAACAATAAATATTACACCAAAAAACAACAACAGGTTTTGATTGATTGAATTTCACTAATTGTGCAATCCCAAGCTAGGCCAGCAAGTAAGCTAACTACACACAAACTTTCGGAGAAAGTGTTATTATGAAATAGATAGACTTTAAAAAAAATTTTGCTTTCAAGAAACTACTAGAAAACTGTTATTTGAATGCGATTTCACCAATTCATTAAACAAAGGATACAACTATTGTTGTAAACCTACTTAACAAATAATGCAAAATGAAAGTCCTCATTCTGCACAAAGCAAAGTTCAACTTAAAGCATGAATTTCTCACATCAAATGCAAAAGTATTTGTCAGAACATCTAAGAATCAAAATACTTTTCACATAAGCAATGTTTTTTAATGTAAACCAAATAACACTTTATCTTTGTTAAGTGAGGCTAATTACTGGTAACCTCTAAAAATGATATCTAAAATTCATACGAACATGCAACATGTATAATGACTTAAGAGCTAATACCTATATGGGTTAACCTCTGACCCAGGAAAATGTAAAGACGACACAAAGTCCTTCTGGCGGCGTTTCTGAAGCTGGTTCCCAACATCGGTGAACGCCTCCCGTGCAAGATCATCTATGTCTCGAGCCCTGGAAATGTATGAACACTTCGTGGACTACAAAATTACAATCAAATCTGTCCACCAGATGCAAGCGTAGAAGATGTGGGGGGGGGGGTTGGTCATAGGTCCTAAGAGAAATTAGATATACTTAAGTGAAATTTCTTAGCGAAATTTCTATGTGAAATCTCAAAAAAATTCTCCATACAAAGGTATGCAATATTAGTTAATTCAAAGCAGTTTACTGTAAAATGACTAAACCAAAAAATAGCCTCAAATAGCCTCAAATAGCCTCCAACTTCTATGAATTTACTTATTGGTTTCCTTTGAAGCTTTATAAATATGGACCCATGATTTTTGACTACAAGAAATTCACAGCTAAAGGTAATTAAGTTTTATTTATTAAAGCTTGATTGCATTGAACTGTTTATTTAGGCTCTTATGGTTACCTCCATTTCCTGGGTATAACCAGTACTTGGTGTCTTTAGGGGAGATCAAGAACGCTACCACAGTGGGAACCTAACCCATGACCTCACAGTAGCTAAGGGGACACCATATCAATGGCGACCTGGTGGTAATTTGACATTTCACATTTATAATTAGAGTCTGATTTAAGATCCCATTTAAATTTGCCCTACGCCATTTTAAACACTTTGTGTGACAAATGGGTCTCTGAAAGTTGGGACTATAATAAACACCAAAACAAATCAAGTACAATTCTAATTACATTCCCCTGGGTCAAAACAATCCATATCTGACTGACATGGGGATAACTGATTCATAAAAGTATTTTCCATTTCTGATACAGAATTTTAAGTTATGCATTTCTATTACAATATGTTGGAAAAAAATGACATCTTAATAGTGCCATTTTATTTGTAACGTATTCAAAATTATGCTACATGTATGTCAGCATATGTCTAGAAACCGTTTCATTTATACAGAATACATGTATGTCTCTTAACCGAATTGGGAATTGACTGATATTTAACCATACAAATTATGATGTTCTTTTAAATTGCTTTAGTTTTTAAACAAATAAAAATGAAAACCTGAGGTTTAGTCTTTTGTCCTTGTTAACATTCACAATAAGGTTCCGGATGTCATGGTAGTCCGGGAAAACCTTCCGTTTATTCACGAATCTTTCGATCTTGCGGTTGACAGCTTCATACCGTGTCCCTGGAGAAAATATCAGCAAAGCACTGAACATTGAATGATAAACTGTAACTTAAAGTATATTTTTTCACATGTATTAAGGTATGTGGAAAATATTTATCTCAAGCACTAGAGATTTTTGAATATGCACAAAATGTACTTTATATAGTAAGAAATATAACGTAATAAATAAAAATTCTTTATGCTTTATATGACTTGACTATTTGAAAGGATCTTCTGTTGATTACAGAACACATGATCTCTTTAAAATTTCCCTATTTTCTGCTACCTTTACATTTTTGCCGTCATTTTGAAAATGTGCTAGCCATTAAAAAAGCAGGCAACAGTGTTCTTGTAATATTTTAGTACCGGTACTTTAAATACGTAATATTTAACAAAAAAACTTAAAAATAGTTATCATTTAGGCCCATATATGGTCTTATGAAGAAACAAGGAACAAAATTGTCACAAAACCAGGTTTTCAACGCAAAGTGTGACCTTGACCTTGGAGATATCAACGTAATTCTTTCACCCGACACCATCCAATGATGGTGAGCAAATGTGCCGAATGATTTTAAAATCTCACAATGAAAGACATAGTTATGGCCCGGACAAACTCATTTACGGCCATTTTTGACCTTTGAACTCAAAGTGTGACCTTGATCTTGGAGATATTGACGTAATTCTTTCGCACAACACACTGTCCAATGATGGTGAACAAATGTGCCAAATGATTTTAAAATCTCACAATGAATTAATGAACGACATAGTTATGGCCCTGACAAGCTTGTTCCGTCAGCCCACCCGCTGACATTCGCCAATCTAATAACCAGTTTTTTTTCTTCAGAAAACCTGGTTAAAAATACAGCCAAAATATTTTAATTAACACAATATTTTCATTTTGCTAATATGGTGAAACAAAGTGCCATGATTGTTTTTAATTCGTGATAACACAGCCTGGCAGTTATGTTTAGGTAAGTTCAGTATTTTAGGAACAAGTGTTTTATAAGAAATTTCCATTTTTAAATCAAACCTGTATGAAAAAGCAATATCAAAATCAGTGTAACGATCATAAACTTCATAAATAAAGATCATAAAACATATCCTAAATGCCCATGATTTTTGTAAAAGGAATTAAATGGCTTTTGGCACAAATCTTTTAACCCTTTCCCACTCAGAAGCACAGTTAAAACGGCTGCTTGCAACAAGCATAAAACATGAACTTGAGTAACCATCAAGCTGTTAACCCTTTCAGTGCGGGAACCGAATTTTGAAGGCCTTTGCAAACAGTTTGGATCCAGATGAGACGCCACAGAACGTGGCGTCTCATCAGGATCCAAACTGTTTGCTATTTTGATAATATTCTTTGAAAAAAATCGAAGAAAATGCTAATTTTAGAAATTCAGCAGACAACATTTTAGCAGACGACAAATTTCCCAGCATGCAAAGTGTTAAGGTTTTACGCTGGTTGCTGCTCATCAGTATCATATGGTTGGAAATGAAGCCTTAAAACTTGAATCTATTAAACAAGTTCTTGAATTTAAATTTATTTTCTAAGGGACCACATACAGGTCAACATTCTATTCTGAGTGGCAAATGGTGAATGCTATTTCCATACCCTGGTATCTGAAGTACTTTTCTGTGGGTCTGCCTGTGTATGACTTGGCCTCGTGGAGTTCACACAGCTTGTTGTACACCTGCAGTAAGAGATTTTGCCTTGTTCTGGGAAAATTGACTTAAACCATGTGCGTAAAGTGTCATCCCAAGTTATCTTAAGCTGTCCGAGCAGGCTTATCAGGGATGACACTTCCCCCTTTCATGAAAATGTTTGTTTGTACTGATAATTCAGTGTAGGCGGAAGGTATTGTCCCTGATTAGCTTGCCCGTCTCAATTATTCATTTATTATCTTTATTCCTTTAAAGTTCAAGGGCAGGCACATAACTCAGGAATAACTGTCTGTTCAAAATGTGCACATCTACACTTGATTGTAATGGTGCACATCTACACTTGATTGTAATGGTGCACATCTACACTTGATTGTAATGACATTTTATTAGTTTAAATTGAATCACTTGAACTCACAAAAAATTATTCACTGCACATGAAACTGTTTCATTCGCATCTACGTTTTAATCGCTTGATAAAAAGTAGAAGGAATTTCACTCCACAAGTGTAAAACATTAATTGCAGATTGACCGACAAATCAACCAAAATTGCTCTAATATACCCCCATCTAACTTGGTAGTATAACAGGGATATAATAACTCTTCATAAAATCAATCAGTCAATTGTTTTCTGAAGAAGATCAACCTAAAAAAACATATGGGATTTGTGGACAAAATAATATCCATTCATCTGAAAAGTAGTGGTAGGTAACATGTAGTTGCACGGAATGAATCCACTGAAAAACATTATTTGCATAACTTAACCGTAAACTAACTTAGTGCACGTGCACTGATCTCACCTTGACAAATTTATGCTGCAGTTTGTCTTCCAGCAGGTAATCTGACACTTCACTCTCAAGATCATCCAAGGAGAGCTCTCGAGACCGAACCCGCTCTATCTCGTCTCGAATATTCTACAGAACATTAAGAAATAACATCAAACAGAAATGAAATGCATATAATCTAAAGCTGGGTTTTCTCTATGAAATCTGAAATAGTAGCCAAAATGAACAGTATTCATAATGTTAGCTCAGAAAGGGTGAAAATATGCTTTACTTTAAAGATAATTTGCATACATTTTACTTGCCAATTTGAGAATCTATTAGCCAGTAAGATATTTTGGTAGCCATGGGTTATATTGGGTTCTGGTAATGACTAATGCTAATAAAGCTCAAAAGAACCATAGGTTGGTAGATTTGATCAGGTTTACAACTCCCAAGGCTTGTGCTAAATTTTTTAAGTTCTGAAATATGTTATTCCAATCAATTGTTTGTTCATTACCTGTAAGAGGGCTTCAAGCTTTCGAATCTGCCTGGAAGACCCTTTCTTTACTTGTTCTTTATTACCATCACTTGGACCAGGTTGTTCATCATCGTTAGTTTTTCCAACATTTTTATCTTTCATTGTCAAATGCTCTTGATCACCTTCATCATTTGTATCTTGAACCTTTTCATCTTCATCGGACTCTTCATTACTGGCCCAAGCTTTATCATCTTCAACAAATGCTTTTGGTACTGATTTGTTTGAATTGGGACTTTTACTAAGTGTAAATAGTTTGGCTCTTTTTTTTTCCTTGCAAGGTCTACTATCGTCAATACCATCATCCTCTTTATTATCAGACGTATTGATTGAATAGCTGAAATTACATTTTTCGTCTTGGTCTTCTTTGACATCTAAGTCTTCTGCAGTCAAAGGAGCTTCATCTACATCTATTTCTTTTTTCACTTCAACTGTAATTGCTATTTTCTCCACTAGTATTACAGCTTCATTTACAATATTAAACATTTCTTTTAGTTCCTGATCTTGCCTTTTTTCAACTTTCTTCTTTAGCTGTTCTACATTCATTTCCTTGAATTCATCTGAGTCACTATCAGTCAAAATTAAGAGGGCTGGGCTTTTTGCAGGAGACTTTTTGGGTGACTTTGGCAAACACCTTTTTTCATTATTATGTTGTGCTTTTCCAAAAGGAATAAGGTCATGTTCCTTTTTTCTTTGCTTAAATAATCCAAAACCAAGTCTTTTGACAGGACCTCCCTTTTTAATTGACGCTTCTGCCTCACCTGTTCTTTTATTCTTCTTTCCAACACTTATTTTATACCTTTTCTTTTGTTTTTCACGAAACTTTCTTGCCTTTTCAGCATAATCAGGATCTTCCTCATCAGATGATGAAGCATAGAAATTTAGGCTTTTTTTGGCTGATTTAGGCATACTTGTGCAGGGATCTTTGTCTAAAACTTTCCAATGACCCGTCCTAGCAGATGATTTTTTAATTTTTATAGACATAACTTCCTTTTCGACACTTGCAATAACAATCTCATCATCACTATTGTCCTTATGATTTTCTTTCTCACACTTTGCATTGTTTGTCTTAATAACATCTTCAGCCTTGTCAGAGAGTGCTTTTGGAGTTTCAATTATAACAATAGATTTATTTTCTTCATCTGATTCAAGAACTTCAAATCTTTCTTCTATGTTACTTCCTTTGTTATTTTCTTTTAATCTATCATCTCCTTTTCTGTTTTCCCCGCCAATTTCTTCAGAACGCATTATTATGTCTTGGTTTTCAGAATGGTAAGAAATCTGCTCTGATTCCGAATTGTTTTTCATGTCAATTTTCACAGCCATTTTATTCTGATCTTTGTTAACCTGATCCATGACATAACAGTAATTTCTCTGACTATCAATAATCACTATATCTGTTTCTTCATAAACTTTTTCTATGTTACTTTCACTAGGAGACTCTTCAGACAATGTGTCCACATTTTGAGCTTTAGAATTTTCACTTGTTTGAGTTTCTTCAGGTTCAAGTTCCTCTTCTAATGTAACAGTTTCAAAAACATCTTTCTTTGAAGTTTTACAATGATTGCTTAAAGACACGTCATCTGATGAACTATATACATTTTCTGCTTCCTCATCTTTTTCTTGTAACTCAAGTTCTACCAAACAAGATGAATTCTCTTTGATAGAATTTATGGAGATCCCGGAACAAACACTTTCATTGTCTGTTCCAGGAATATTGTTACTATCAGATAAAAAAGCATGTTCATCAGTAATTATGTCAGGATTTTCAACACATTTTAAGGACAAACGTGGTTCAATATGTGATGGAGGTAGTTTGTCTGAGATATCATTCTCTGAACACAATGAGCCTTGACTTAATGATGGCAGGGACACTGGACTTGATGTTAATTGATCACAGTCAATAACTTCTTTGTCTTCACTTTCAGTAACATTTCGTTTCATGCTGTGAACATCTGCATCACCTTCACAATCATTACTGTCATTTGTATGCTCAACTGCAAATGTTTGTCCCCCAATTACATCATCATTTGTGTTATTTTGTAAACCTTGACACTCATCAACATTAAAATGATCTTTATCAACACATGAATTAACGGAATCAACCGTATCAACATCTTCATCAAGTGAATCAACTTTATCAACATCTACATCAACTGAATCAACTTTATCATCTGCATCAACTGAATGAACTTTATCAACATCTGCATCAAGTGAATCAACTTCATCAACATCTGCATCAAATGAATAATTTGAAATATTTTCCTCCAAATCTTCATTACATTTTTTTCTCAATATGGTTATTTCATTTTTTCTTGAAATTGCATGAGTATATGTTTTAGAATTTTGCCTCCAAGGTTTTTCTGTGTCAACCCATGTGTTTCCATACTCTTCCTCCACATCACTTTCATACTCAACATCATTGTTTCCAAACTCTTCTGCTACGTAACTATCATTATCAGCATCTTCACTAGCTTCTCTTTTATCTTTCTCTAATCTTTTCTTCTTCTCAAATCTTTTCCTCTTAACTTCTTGATGGAGGGAGGTATCACTGTCACTTTCATCACATTTATTCCTCTTTTTCCCAAAATCCACCTTACAGATAACATCATGCTTCCTGCTGTCTTCACTATCCCGTGAATTAGATCTAATTCGGCTGTTACTCAAACCAATGGTGGACACAAATGCAGTGTCACTGTCACTATTACCACCATCCAAACCAGAATGATGGACTGAACACTCAACATTTTCAGCTTTATGATCCTTTAACACTGTCAGAAAATCCCGAAGATGGACAAAAAACCTTGCCGATTCAGTGGCAATTTTATTTTCTGTGGAATCAACAAGGCTGAGAAATTCTGCAGAGTCAATGTAGTACTTGTCAGCCTCAAGGAAACGCTTGTTAGCCAGCTTCAGGATTTCTGTGTTTGGAGAATGACCCTTGCAAAATTTCAGGAACTAAAACAAAATCAATGTCACAATTTGAACATTTGTTAATCGTAAAACATTCATACTTCAGTAAACTTTGCTAGTACACATCTACAGTAGACCATTTTTTACTTATAAGGGCAAAAGCTTGCGAAGCTGGCGTTAACCGTTCATACATATGGAAATTTAGACATAAAATTACACCTATGGATGCATCTCAAAAAAATTTGTCACGCAACATATATTTTCGCGATGCTATTTATGACCGAGAACAAATCAAAAACACGTTGACATGTGCTAAATCACATGTAAAAACATACCTCAGGAAAAAGTAAATAAATGACATCATAATTGAGTAGCAAATCACACTTAATATTCTGGCAATACATGTATATGTTTTTCTCCGCTACATTAGACCGTTTCAGAACTAAGATTACACAATTATCTCCCCCGAATACTCATCTTCTTCATGTTCTGTCTCATAGACTGGTTCACTACATATAGTGACAGTCTTTACCAAACACAATTTCAGTAAAAACAACCCGTCTAAAATGTTTTGCCTGAATCTTCCATTTCTTTCGAATTTATTTGCTTTGATCTTTTCATTATTTTATTGTTATTATTATTACACATTATAGTTGGCATCTATATTCTCGCATTATTCTCGCGGTATTTCAATAACGACACCCTACTGTTAACTTGTCAGAATTCGTGACGCATTTTCCATTCGCTCTCAGACAGCACTTTTACGTGGGATCATGAGCCATATTCTGGTAAGTTGTGGTTGTTATCCATCAGAAATACATTTATTCACAAAATTTAACGATATTCCGATTTAACTTTTTAGTCTTTTAGCTTATTTTCAACGTATTTACAGCTCGTCTGCTCGCACTTGGCTGATATCCTGAAAGTGTACATATCACTATATAAAGTTTAGGCCTAAAACCACAAAATCTAATACTGTTGGATTTTCGTACTGAAATTTTTCGTAACAAATCTTCCAGATTCGAAATGAAAAAAACAACAACAGGACATTTAGAAATTGTCTGCATCATTTATCAAATTTTAAGATTTAAGTTGGTTTTCCGTTTTTAGAAGCTGTTTGCCAAGGCAAGAGCTGGGCTGCCGCATCACACAACTCCAGCCATTCTATTGAGCAAAACTGACAGTCTTGGTTTCCAGACCATCTATCTGCCTGTCTGTCTGTCCTGGCCACTATCTCCTCCTACACTATTAGCACTAGAACCTTGAAACTTACACACATAGTAGCTATGAGCATATGTGTGACCCTGCACTATTTGGAATTTTGATCTGACCCCTGGGTCAAAAGTTTTGGGGGTTGGGGTGGGGCCCGGTCAGAGATTTTCACTAATTGTTTTAGGTTATTTTACTATAATTTCTTCATTTCTACACTGATTCACTTCAAATTGATACTGAACTTCTCTAAATGACAATATTATGGTCAATCTCAACTAAGCATGGCCCCATTACCAACCCTCGGACGCCCCTGGGTCAAACATACGACGTGGGGATACACGTCAGGCTCTGCAGCGCCATTTCTAGTTTATTTTGTAAAAGGTAATAAAATGTTACTTCATTGATTCCAGTTTTGCAAAAAAAACATTCCACAGTTTTGCAAAAAAAACATCACTTTGGAATTTCATATACGTTAATATTCTTGTAAGTTGATGACAGTGGTTTAGTATAACTGATTGTGTAACTATTACTTTATATGCAAATAAATGATGTGAAGCGTTTTGTATCTCCACACAATACCACACACCTTTTTATATTTGTACTGAACATATATACTAATGTCATTTACATGCTTCTGCTAGCGGCTTTCCCAAGATAGACAATGACTTCTTTAGCGTAAGAATTCCCGGGTACATTTCAGTAAATTTTCCGCACCAGGTGTACATTTAAGTATACTTAAGAGTACCCCAGGTACATTTACATGTAAGTAGTACCCGAACCAACAATGAGCAGTACTTAGTTTCTTAAGGGTGATCTTAAGAACGCTCCCACTTAAGGGATCAATACAGAAACCTCCCAGTTACTAGTAACTAAGCAGACACCATATCCACTATACCGCAGCCACCGAACCAGCTTTAAATACCTGCGGCTATAAAACACACAAAATTATAAGATGCTAGATCTTAAAGCTAGGAACATGTTACTCGTTTGAAGATTGAATTTTTTGGATGCATTACTTTATTTTTGAAACAATAATACTATTTTGAACGCAATAATGTAAAATATTATTTATTAAAAATACATGGTTATCAAAAAAGCTTTTGCCCGTAAATTAGGTAGCACCTATAATCATACACAAATGTTGTTTTCAACATCCGTGGAGGCTAAACATACTGATTGCAAGCTAAAAATCACCAAGTGGCACGAATCAAAACACAATACAATTTTTAAAGCATGCCTTACATGAATATCAAATTTTTTAAAGGCACAAACCAATATTTCCATTCCATACCTACACATATTTTCAACCTGACTAAGTTCACAACAAACCTGTTCAAATCTCGAGCTCATGGTTGTACACAGAAAGTGTACCAACACTGCAGAAAACACAGTGAAACTCTAAGGCTCATGTAATTAAATGTTTGAACAATGGCAAGTACGAGAAATCCAGTTCAGGTGCATGTCTGCGCAATGAGGTTCTGAAAAGACAACAACATTCTAATCTAAATGATTGTTACTGTATTATTTTGTAAACATAATTGATCAACAACATACCCTCTGTACAAAGCATCAATCTGTCTTAAAATGGATCAATAACAATTCTTTGAGAATACGAATTTGGAATCGCATTAAGGAGAATGGAAGTTTCAAGCTGCACATTGTCTGGCCGTAGGGTTTAATGAAAGGAAATAATCTACGCAAAATTTATATGAGATCACTGATATTCTAATAACTATTGAACAATCAAATTTTCCAGCCACCCTCTTTTTTACCTAAAATTATTATTTTTTTACTCTAAATTTTCAGACATCAAGAGTCAAGTTGGCATTTTACAATGTATCACCATTTTGGAAATAGGGCTGTATAAGGATTTAGCTAAAGCAGAATGGCAGGGGCACCCATTTGACCACCTTCCACTTGTAGCGACACCCTTTTATATATCAGGCCTTTTCCTGACCATTTTTGGAAACTAGAGTGTTAACAAGGTTTTACCATAGCCATATAAGGGAAAATGCCAAACTCCCTGGCGGCCATGTTTTTCAACCAACTGTCATCATTTTGGAACTGGTCCAAAATATTATTAGGATGAATCTTTTGACCAAGTTTCATGAAGATTGGACAATAAATGTGGCCTCGAGTGTTAGCAAGGTTTTACAATAGCCATATATAGCCATATAAGGAAAAATGCCCCACCCTTTGGCAGTCATCTTTTTCAAGCATATGTAACCATTTTGGAACCCATCCAAATTTCATTAAGATTGGACAATAAATGTGGCCTTTAGAGTGTTAACAAGGCAAATGTTAATAAAAGGTAAACACATTTAATTATATATTAATAAATCTGTGTAAAATACATCAATAAAACTCAATTATGTATGTTTATACGTGCAAATAATTTTCCCAAACTGAAAAATACTCTAAATCTATTTCTTAGAATCAGGCTGTTCACATTATTTTTGCCCTTTCATTAATCAACCACATGTTAACATTTACTTTTTTAATTTACTATGCAATGTCCCTCTAGGATTAAACACTTACAATTGAGGCCTGTCTGACCTATCTGGTCATATATTAGTACTTGGACGAAACGACTAACCCTTTAAACACAAACATCAGTGGCATGAAATGTCCATAAACCGCTTTACAGTCGATTGGACTTTGGTGTATAGCGGATTTTAGTGAGTAACGGATAGGTTAAAAGTATTTTGCAAAATACTTTTATTTATGTTAAGATTTATAGTTTTCTATGAATTGAATACAAAAAGCCTATCATTGTTAAGTCGATTCATGTTTTTGTTGACGTGTGTCAATGTTTACAACTGTTTCTTTTTTCGAAAAACAAAACAAGGTCACGTTATGTACGCACCGTTTTTGTGACGACAGGAAAAGTGCAGACGAATGGTTTCTTGAATTTTGCAGATTTTGTTTGGTAAACATAATGTTTATTGATGTAATATTTTAGTATTATGTGTCCTTTACAAAAGAAAGAATGCTTAGAAACCAAATTTATGCGTACCATGTAAAATAAGCATGACAGCTGCAACTCGGGATTTAGTGAATAACGGACATGTGGTGACCCATATTCAGGAATGTGGGTATTGTCTCAAAATAAATATAAACTCAATTGGAGTTGTCCAATACACATGTGGTTAGCGTATGGCTATGATATTAATTAGTGAAAATTTATCATTTTTAATGAAAAAATAATCAAATCATAACGAAATATCGATTTCTTTGAAAACATTGTTTTACTATCAAATCTATATATATAACAAGGTATTCAACTCAAAATGACCCGAATAGAGGGTGCATCGCTTTGAACAGCCATTACTTCATCAATTATGGAGTGATTTCCGTGAACTTGGTCTTATTAAACGCAGAAATGAATTTCCTTTGTGGAAATGTACATATATTGCAATTATCTTTTACATATGCTGTGACAAATTTCAAGAAATAACACGATACACATGTAATCCGATAAAGACCTAAGCGATCCGGTAATGGCTGAATCAGTGTACCATGAAATTCGCGCTGTAAACAAATATTTTTTCGGAAATTTAAAACCGCAGGCATGTTTCAATAGGCTAGACATGTGTCTATCTAGGTTTAATGGTTTAATTACTGAATGCATGGTGTTTACGTCGAAATGAGACTCGAAGTCCTTAGCTATCCGTTATACACCAATCGACTGTATTTAATAACACCTTGAAAACCTTAATCATGAGCTTGACATAAACAACAGGCGCTTGACTGTCTTATTTCTTGGATGCTTTAGTTATTCTTTACTTCCATATGGGTTATAGTCAACAGTAAACGCCTGATGGTGGAATAGAATAAAGTCACAACATTAATGACTACAAATATGTTATGATGTTCGACACATTCAATAATTACTTTTAACTTTTTCCAATAGTCGTCACTATTTCCAAAACAATTGAATGATCGATAAAGTTATTATGTAATGGAATCAATACACTTCAAAACAATTGCAGATTATGGTTTCTGTAAGCAAACAAGTAAATGTTAAACAAAATACTTTTGATTTCCGGAAATGGTAGCTGCCATAAGTGTTGGTAATTTGTTGTTTCGTAACATTTACAGAAATATTCTTGTAGGTTACATGCTACTAAAAACAAAATTTATTAAAAGTGTACGCTTCTGAAGCTACGACAATTGTTAACGAACGTTAACACAAAAATCTGTCACTACAACAATTTAAATCAATAAGTTCAGCCCCATTGATGTCAATTTTGCTAAAGATATGTAAGCTTATGCTCTTACAGGATATACAACTACAATATTGGATGGGTATAAAACGCTGCTTTAAGCTTAGCCAATGTACGCATAAATGACACAACATCTTCTCCGGCACAAAATATTCTATTTTTAACGAGTGCTGTATCTGAAGAAGTAGGGAAAACGCACATTTAAACGCAGCCAATATATATTAAGAAGAAAAGCGGCTATGGTTTCACGACCGTTGATGATTTATTTTTTAAAACATGAAAGGAAAACAAGCATTGAATTGTGTTAAACTCAATTCAAAATTGATACATTGGTTTTTAATACATATTTGCATAAATTTACTTTGAGAATTTGAAGATGGAATATATTATATTCTGAAGTGAATCTGGTTACTGGTTAGTATTGTTCTCATACTTGTAAAATGTACAATCAATTCAAAAAATTAAAAACACTAGGGCAGTGTTTTCACTAAAACACATCTGTAAGTATACAATTCTTGAAATTATAACGATAATTGCGTACAGACCATATTTTGTGAAGCTATTTGAATTAATTTTTATTGTCCTTTAAACGTTTTATTTTTTAAATTGGTGTAATTTATTTATTATTTTGATACACGTACGTTCGTGTGTAAATAAAACTGAATGCCCAACAAATGTAAACTTCATATGCAAGTGTGTGTACGTAGTGTACGCGGCCGTGGAACAGAAAAAGGATGAAAACAATCATCTATTCAGTTCTTTTAATTTTAATTGTTTCATCATTAACAATAATAATAACGCAACATCAAGATAAAAGTCACATAACAAATTTAAAACAGCTACTTAAATAATGTAAATCTTAACTGTTAATCATCGAAACCATGGACGAAGGATCTACCAGTTTATTTATAGATCTTTGCATGGACGTGGTCATTGATTGCAATTGTTTTGTAAGTTTACTATATACATAAGGGATTCAATTATAAATTTAAGTTCCAGTTAAAATTGCAACAACATCGATTACTAGCAATATATTATATAGATACAAAATTGCACAATCCTGGTCATTCGTTTACATGTTTAATATGAGTCGTGTTCTGAGAATTCTATGCATATTGCATGTGCGTTAAGTGTCGTCCCAGATTAGCCTGTGCGGACTGCACAGGCTGATCTGGGACGACACTTTACGCACATGCATTAAGCCCAGTTTTCTCAGAACGCGACCCATATATATAGTACACAGGTACATTATACGTCCATTAAAAACTTGTTCTTATGTAAAAACATTAATGGGGAAATAAAAAAAAAAGTTCACGGGCCCTTTTTCACAATAAAAATACAAGTTTGAACTCGTTAATTCGAGATAATAATGAAATGCACGTTATGAAATAGCATAGTTATGTTAGCGCACTGTGGTTTCTTTTAAAGAAAACGCTACACGGGAAGTCATTATTCTCTCTATATATATTGAGATATCAAGTTAACAGAAACGAATTTTTTGTAAAACAAATTGTTTTATTGATAAAGGAATCTTTGACACAAGCAGGTAAATTGTAAATAAAACTGTTCTTTTTATAATCTTTCTACAACGCCTTTGCAGTCTTTTAATGTATTATTGAACTGAAACAAAATTACATGTAATTGAGACAACTACTCACACTACTTTGTGTTGTGGGTAGACACATAATTACATCGACAACAGCACTGCAAAATTGTAAATAGATACGATATCGGTTCATTTTCAACAAAATAACAAGCAAAATGCTTACTTTTTGCTATCATAAGAAAGTTTAATATTTCAAAATATATTTGATTCCACTAAGTTTCAACTTGCGGCATTTAATACCAAATTCATGATAAACTTCAGTATTTGCCCTTTGGGAGCCTCACGCACATGCAGAATCGAACAAAACGAAAGTGCCGGGTTGAGCGGACTAAAAATTAAATATCTTAATAAGTACACATGTAAATCACTTAAAAAGAATTGCACTATAAAGATGATATATTCCGATAGTAGGTAACCGTAAATATTTGCATTTTTATTGACAATAAACGCGTTAATAAGGTGACCACACCCAAAACTAGGTTCAGATTCATAATTGATTTTGTGAACCATGTACGAGTAATTTAGTATTGTCGTACCATTTGATACCGTTGTGTGACATTAAATGCATTCGCATTAACAAATCGGCACTTTGAGCGCAAGTATATATATAAATATATATATTTGTATATAATATTTAATTGCATATACAAAAAATTATATAGTAGTATAGCTCTAACTTTATTGAAGTATACTATAAAATCATTTCTATTTTAAAATATCGTGCAAGTTAAAAGAAACCATTTACACATTGCTCGAGTGAAGATATTATTTATGATTGTATATAAAGATGTTGATTTATAAAAAAAACACTTTTTATATATAGTAAAACTTAATTGCTGCCTTTTAAAATATATTATGTTTTTATGAAGCGTGGTTAGCATTTTCACTTTACGAGTTTAAGTTCATCACTTACCATTTTCACTTTCTATAATTTAACATATTTATAGAGAAAGAAATTATAATATAATATAAATTAGACCCATCTATGTTTAATAAATTTATAAACAAACGCGATACCATTCGTTCAAACTTTTACGCAGCATACGTTGTGAAAGAAACCTATGCTATAGTTTACGCGTACTTGATTCAGCCGCGTTCATGTCAGTGTTATATTTGACCTATATTATACACAGTTATGTATGGCTCAAACCATACGTACTTAAAGTAAAGCAGACGCGAGTTGTGTGATAAACTGTCAGTTGGAGTTATTAACTTTTAATTGGATCATATTGGATACATCGATTTGTGAGGTAAATAGCTGTATTTCATCTTGTTTTCTTCGTCGTTTGACTAAACAAAGGGGCCTCTTATTCTGACGTGTTCGGTGTGTTTAAATTTCATACTAAATAATGAGTTATGAATCGCGCTTATTAATCATGTGACATCATGCATGTGTGTAACATGAATGAAATCGACGCTATGCATGGCTATGCAATACCACGTTGACTCAAAATATATAAACTACTAACTTCCACGTGTTGTTATTTTATGGTTTTGCTGAATTGTTAACGTGAAGAACAATAAAGTAGAAATAGCTTAAGCAGCAGATTTACCAACCCAGTCTTTTTAAAAGAATTTTTAAGTTTCTCCTCGGACAAAGGAATATTTAATGATTTGTTCCATTACTTTAAACTTTCAAGTTAAGAAACAAAACTGTTAGAATTTGAAAGGCATATTTGTATATACATGTAGATCTCTGTAACAAGCACAAGACGGCTACACATTTTCCATGTCTAAATCGTGACTCGGCGCATGACTGGATAGTACTGTTTGATTTGAAATTGTATATTATAATTAATATATGTGTGTACTATATATAACTTAAATAAAATATTAAACTACTAGATCTATATATAAAGATTTGCTTGCTTACGTCCGCTGTCCATGATTGTTCGCTTGAAATGATCCTCACTAAACAAGCATAAGTGTGTATTAGTTTAGTTTTTGTTTTCAACGACATGTTTAGTATTTCCTGCATTTATTTTACTTGTATTACCCGCAAATTAAAAGAAGAAAGTTATAATTGTCAAAGAAGCATTCATGTTTTCTTCATTTTATTGTGTGCAAGGATCGAAATGTTTATTAGTCAAATTATAATAAACATTTTTATAGAAATAAGGGAATAAAATCAGATTATACTATCAGGGCTTTTTTTCCTTCTTTAGCAAGGGCCTTATATAGACCATTCCCCCAAGAGAAAGGCCCCTTCCCCTAAGTTAATTTCTTTAAAATGATGCAGTTTTTCCCAATTTTCAAGCTTACTTAGTGATTTTTCTTCCCATGTCTCAGTTCTGTCGATAATGTTTTCCCCAACTCAAGAAAAAAGCACTGGCAATATGTATTTTCATTTCGAACAATTTAAACCACACTATCACAATAACGACAATTTACCAGTTAGGATTTATAAATAGTACATGGAAAATGTTTGTTAAAATGTTAGCTTAAGAATTTACTGTAAAGTGTTATACTTTTTGCTTCGGGAAAAGTGCCAAATTTCGGCCCCAAAATAGACGAAAATATTCCCTACATGGACAACTAAATAGCTTGATAAAATACGATGTGATTAAATTTACAACAAGGAACATAGCCTGCAAGACTACTCAAACAGGGCGACAACTTATTTCGATACACTGTCTGTTTGCTGTCTTTTTTCTTCTGCATTTCGCCATTTTGGAAAGATTACGAAAATACATGGAAAATAATATAGCTAGCCTAATACTAGCGAGAATACCAAGAAGTGCAACAAGTTATCTTATTAGTTTTACATTATATGTGTGTTATTACACGAGAAAGTGATGAACTTTAATCATTCATATCATTAATTCACTTGTGCGTTCGTCCGTCCGTCCGCTCAAATCTTGTTTAACCCGTCCGTCCGTCAGTTCGTCTGTGTGTCGTCCTCCGTCTAACAATGAACGCATTCCAACCGCCCGTCCGTCCAACCGCCCATCCATCCACCCATCCCTACATCCATCCATCCAACCGCCCATCCATCCATCCATCCATCCATCCATCCATCCATCCATCCATCCATCCGTCCATCCTTTCATCCATCCATCCATCATCCATCCATCCAACTATCCATCTGTTTTTATTGTACTTTTCTCGCGATATGAAATTGTGATTCGATTTTTGAGTAGGCATATCTTCATTTCACAACATTCACAAGTGTATACAATAAAGATACCATTTTTTCAGGTCAGAGCGAGGATTTTCCGCCTCCGGATATTAAAGATGCGTGCCTGTGATAGTTTTAAGATATTGTAATGAATAATGAAAAGGTCCCGCCCGAAAGTAAGTGTCTATGATGACACAATGAGCAAATGTGTGTTTTCTCATATTATCGACAGTGGGTGACGAGGAAAAAAGCGATATTAATATTTCATTAAAATATATCATATGAAGCTGGAGTTTATGTTACTGTGCATATTGTGGAGTCATCTCATATTAAAAACAGCTAAATATTAACACCGTTGTGAAACAGACGCGGAGAACCATTTTGAATTGAGAATTTTGTTTTTAAATAAAAATCAATTCCGGTACCCGGATTAACGTTTAAATGGTGGCAGCGAGTGCTCAAAGCCGAAAAACAAATTATGTCCCGAAGCGTCTGACGTCATTTACGCTATGTTCCCATCCCGAATTCCGCACATAGACGCTTATATGCAGAGAGGATGTGACTTCCATGTTCAACCAATCAAATGGTGCGGGTGCAATGAGTTCAAATGTCGTACCCAGCAGACGATATAAGGCGAACGCTTCCGATTGGTTGCTCGTGGTTGCTGGGATACTGATTCTGTGCATTAATTTTTCTGTGGCACTTCCGGTTCAGGATTTTTACCCATTTAACATTACCGGTGAGGACAATAAAACGTCGGTAAGGGACGACGGGGGTTCACCTGCTCTCTTACTGGAAACACCCATCCGATTTTTCAACTCCACTTACACGACAATTTATGTAAGTATCAAAATAGTGTATATAGTTTATCATTTCAGGGCTATCATTTTTAGCTCGGCTGTTTTCGGAGAAAACCCGATGTATTGTCGTAGCCAGCTCGTCCACCGTCCGCGTCGTGCTAAAACCTTAACATTGGCTCTAAAATCAAAGTTCTTCCATCTACAGCTTTAAAACTTTATATGCACATGCACCTTAATGAATTCTACACGCCACATCCATTTTTGGGTCAACAGTCAAAGGTCAAGGTCGCTGACAAGCTTTCATATATTCAAAAATGCACGCACAGCCGAGCGTTGGCACCTGCTATGCGGTGCTCTTGTTGTATATAATGAGGCCATGTAGGTCTGTCCTCATTTGTGCATCGACACTCTGAGGTCTTGAGAAAGTTCCTTACAAGCCGAGGAAGCGTTAGAATAGTGTTTAAGGCTTAAATGGCGTACTGATACCAGTGCCCTCTCTACCCATGACACATACTTGAAATATATTCCTCCGCCCATCGACGAAAATGAGCAAATTAAATTGGTTTGAAGTTAAAATGAAACAGAAAAAAGGCAAAACGGAAGATTGCGGCACTTAAAATGCGATCTACACACACCTGTGTTTGCGTACATTCTCTAGTTTTGCTTATCAGCAGACACTTCTGAAGGCATGCACCGACATCCACGTATAGAATGTGAGGTAATAATATGTGTTTCTTGATACTAGCATTGCAAAACTAGGTGTCTGGGGGTCTTCATCAGTTGCCTATATTTTAGATAATGACTGTTTGCTCTCTGTGTACATATGCATGGGAGTTATACAATAAGTATAAGTTATACATCTCTTCGATTAAGTTCAATATCACTAATATGAAATATAAATGCATTAAAAACACAGCACAACATAATCACTTGTCACTACTAGAAATTTTGAACAAGCAGGGATATCCTTTAAGTTTATAAATTGTCTCGGAGACAAAGCGTAGTTTCCATCAATTTTTTTTATGACGACCCTATGTTATTTGACCACTTATAATTTACTTGTATCTAACCGTGTAACTTAACCGCGTGTGTTTTGTTTTCTGCACCCAGTCATACCTGCGCCGGTTGCGTAACATGCTGCCATGCAGTGGTATGCAATGGGAACACCGCGCTGTTTATTGTAACACGCATTGCGTATGCGAAAGATAAGCGTTCTAGAGTGACTGTTACTAAATCAGATGTCAAATAATTGTGCCTGGAAAGTTTCACAACACATGCAAAGCACATGTAAAATAATGAAAAAAGATACACCAGGTTTTTTTTCAGCCATTTTGGGAAAAGGAGTCTGTTCAAATTGGGATTTTTTAATCGATAAAAGTGGCAGTTAGGGAATTTTTATCGACATAAAGGACCAAATTGGGATTTTTATTAACAAATATTGAATCAACAGGTCTTTTCCTGGCCATTTTGGTAAACAATCATATAAATTATAGTTATGTATTTTGAAGGTTGTCAATTGAGATAAGGAGTCTAATAATCAGAAGTCATTAGACACTTTTATCTTTTTATATATATATTTTTTTTTGGAAATTGGGATTTTTTATAATTTCTTTTTGGGATCGAGTCCGTTTGCTATGGGATCCGTTTTACGTTTTTTTACGTAGCAGAAAATCTATGTACATCCATTTTTCACATCATCGTGACTTGGAGTCAAACAAACTATTTGTTTATTAACAACATTTATTGGTTTGAAATTTGTGAATATAGACTTGTCACTATAGACATCTAACACAAAACGAGACAAGTGTTCATATTCAGCGATTTTTTGCCAAATTGGAAAAAGTACCCGTACCAGTTCAAATGGGAATATTGTGCGCTAAAAACCCTGAAATTGGGAAAATTCGCGTCGTGAAGTCTTCATATTGGGAAATTGGTGTATTCGATTTTTTTGCTCCTAATTCTTTAAAATTGACAACTAAATGTTGTCAAGACGAGAAGTTGTCACTATTATATTTACTTAGGACTTATAGAGGTTTATAGGGAAACTAACTAAATGTTTTATTTATTATATATATTTATATATATGATCGGCTGTTCGTCCGATTTGCCGCACCTTATATTTCTTATATTTGTAAAATGAAATACATTTTTTGTGTCTGCATGGTTTTGCCTTGAATCCGACTTTTTACATACATACTTAAAGGACATGTACTGTTTATTTTGCATAAAACAGTTGAACAATTAAAAGTATAATGCGCCTTAACTCGCTTATAACTCGTCTCCTATTACATTGAAAATGGAATAAAAATATTGTTGTTATGGATTTTTTGTCCGCCCCAAAGTTTATGGGCCACATTCCATTGCTAACCGATCAATTTCTTGTTGCCTAAAGTAAAGTTTCTTGCCAACAACAATTGTGTTTCTTTTTTACCACAGCTCCATAAATTCAAATAATTTTATCAAACGATTGCGTGCCTTTATAGCTATTTGTAATCTCATTAATCGCGCTATTTCAATAACATGCATTGCTGCGTTTTGCAGTTGTAATTATTGTTGATATATCCATTTCTAAGATGAATGGGTGTGGCCACTTTATAAAAAAAACTTTTTCCTTGAGGGCAAAGAAATGTAATTGAAGAAATTTGCAATTATAAAAAGAACATATATTTATAATTATATATTTTGTCATATGCAATAATCAATTGAATTGGTTTGGCAATAGGTATGCAAATATACGTGAAACAATTATACACTATTCAGACTTTAAAGTTTACAGGCTAAATATGAAACAAAGAGCACGTGATATGCAATATTATATTTTTGCATTTATTGCTTTAAATTAATTAATATACAATACATGATATAAATGCATTTTCATTTATATTTATCTAAAGATGAAAACAAACAAACAAAAGAGAAATTTATAAGTAAAATAGTACGGGTAACACTTTTCTTATAAATAAGTGAATAGTGTTTATTTTTTTGGTGACTTAATAAGAATATATACTCATGCTTCAGCGTTAACAGTAAAATACATCTATACATTTAAGAGTTACATGCGAAAACCGAGCCCTTTCAGATGTATATTTTTTGCTGTTTAATGGCATACTATTTATATAGGGACTGACATATTGACATTAAATATTAAAAAATAACATTTTTTTCAGCTTGATTAGTTTCAATTTATCAATATCTATAAGGTTTCAAACCACTAAAATTTATTTCTGTATTTCGTCATTTTCACACGGTGGCACAGATGTTTATTCCAGCATATATACGAGTGTTTAAAACGTGACGTACAAATGGCGATAGTCGTAATTAAACAGTCTGTCGCGCGTTAAATAGAGTCCGCCCTAGCATGTTGTAGGTGTCATAACGTCGGTCAGATCATTAACTCTGCTCGGACGTTACGTTACAGCCGTTTTCTCGCGTTCATAGTACGTTGTTGCCGGGGGCATGAAAACTGGGGAAAGTAAGGCGTCAATAATATGTTCGTTTCACGTTTCCTTATAAAAATGCTCCAACCGTGGAATATTTGATTGAATGTGTCCGTTTTATTTTTTAATTTACTTGTCCTATTATTGTTATTAAAGAGTTAAACGCTTGTTCAGCTTTAACAATGCTTTTGTATTGATGTTAAACCTTTAAAAAATATTGATAAACCTCTTTAACATATTTTTGAAGTTTATGTAATATTTCAAAAATCATTAAGTTAATCATTTGCTTTACAAAATAAAGAAAAGAACGAAATATTTAAAACGTAGTTGATCAGAGCGATCTTTCCATGCTCTCGCTTTCAATTTCTGCCATCACTAGACAAGCCTCCCAGATCTGGAAGGATTTTAGTTTTATGTTGAAGTATTATATTAAGAAACTTAGTATCATTTTCATGTATATTATGCAAATAGTGTATTTAGGTTATGTTCTTAATAAGAAATAAATTATTTAACAAAGTAAAGATAACAACACAAAAATTCTTGGCTATCCTCACGTGGTTGTTCGTAACGGCAGGGATTTGATCGAGCTATGCTGGTTCCAGTCAAATCTCTGCGCGGAGGTTGCAGAAACAAAGAGTGTGTGTGTAGGGAGGCGGAAAACGACAACGGGCGAGGCATGGTATGGTATTGCGCAAGGTTAGGGTTAGGGTTAGTGTTAGGGGTCGGGTTAGGGTTTGGGTTAGCCTAAACCCAACCCTAACCCTAACCCGACCCCTAACCCTAACCCTTACCCTAACCCTTTTTTGGGGTTATCACCCCTGACCATGCCTCGCCCGTTGTAGTTTTCCGCCTCCCGTTTGTGTACGCTTCACGCTCAGCACGTCATAGTGTAACATAATCGTAACATTATATATAATGCACAAGGAAGGCGAAGACATTTCCCACCCAACATCAGGGCATTGAAAAAACAACAACTAGGCGCTTAGCTCTGCTGAAGTTTTTTTATTTATAAGGAGTCTTTATTCTCTAGCTTTGTTAATTAAGAGCTGAACAACATCGTATGTAATTGATATTAAAAATACTTTAATCAGAAACTTTGTTCAATCTCCATCATTAGTTTGCAACAATATTGTGTGTGAAGTGTAATAAATTGCACATGTGATTGCAGTTTTGTATGCAGATATTCAGCGACAAATGCGTAAATAAGATATTACCAAATAATGCCTCTTATACTTGTTTATTCCAACATACGCCCTATATATCACACGTTGAATGCTTGTTTTAATTGCAAGTTTTTAGATTGCGTGGCCAGTGAGCTTATTTGCACCATTTTGGGAATGGAACCGGGTCATTTTGGATTGGGAAAATTCGTGGCGTTTTGATTAAAATTGGGAAAGTAGTGTTGTTGTTTTGCTAAAAAATGCTTCAAAATTGAAAATAGAAGTGTTTTCACTATTATATTTACTATGGTTGAACTTATGAACAAAATAATGAGATCTAAAAATAATATTATAAACCTTCCATTGGGAATTTTCAGCTTTCATTCGGGAAAAATATATACTTGTTTCAATTGGGAATTAGGCCGATTACCGGACCCGATTTTGAATGAAAAAAAACACACTGTTGGCTACATTCTTGAAAAAAGGAGTTTTTCTTTCACAGCATGTATTCGATTTATACATGTAGTTACAAAACTATATTGATATTATGTCAACGTAAACACATACTGTTACAAAGTGCTGTAATCTTCATATTTTATTCAAATGTTAACACATTAACAAATGTGAATATAATCACAGTAACAACGGGGAGTTATCGGTAACATATTTTCGCTGTAAAACGTTTTTGTTATGAAAATGTAGAAAATATAGAATTCATTTTTTTCAGTATGAGAACTATTTATTGAAAGAAAAACAGAAAATGGCCAAGAAATGGCAAAATGAATGAATACAAAATAAATAATATGGCGTTTCTGCTTAATACATCATTTTTGCTGAAGAATCATAGGCGGGCATGCAATAAATTATTGGAGCAGTTTTTTGCACGTATTAAGAGACTAAACCTCCCGTAAACAATTCATACGATACAGGGGACGTTCAGAGGAATTAATCATTTCAAACGAAGCTTGTTGTGCTGAGTAAGCTATACACCTGAAAGCCTTGTTAACAGGGCATCGGGTTTTAATGACAGCGGATAATTACTGATTTTGATTCACGGTCTAAACTCTTTATCTGGTGTAAGGTTATATAATTTAAAGGAGCATTTTTGATTGGTCACTGTATTAAAATATATTTTAAAAAGGAAATCTTTCCCGTCAGTAAGTTTTATGTATGTCCATGCTGAATACCACCTCCGTTTTCACGTTTTAAGGGTGACGAGCGTGATTTCCAAAGAAACCGGAAAACAACTAAATGAGTACATCATACTATATGGAATCACTAAAAGAAATGCGATCATCAAAAAACTTTCACAAAAAAAGAAAATTCTATTTATCAAGTCATGTATGATATGCGCCATGCGAAAATGGGTCTTATGCCTTATGCGGCCAGTATAGTCTAAAGCAGCCTTGCAATGTCTTGCAGTCTGGTCAGAAGAAACTCTGTTCGATATAAAGTAACGCAAGGTTCCGAGGCCTCATTAGCTGTCCGGCCACCGAAGAGGTTGGTACACTCGTTTTTCTTATAGGCGACCGGGTTCTATGCCCGTTCCCGGCAGCATGTGACTTTTGGTTGGTGGTCACCATACCGGGCAGTTGGTGTTCCTCCGGGTACTCCCCCATCCCCCAACAAACAACACTAGACCACATCAAAATTGAAAAACTGTCAGTAACAACGAAACAGATGGAAGAGGCAGCTATAATTCAAGATTCGTCCCATCTTTCGTGAGTCTAGTACGTTAATTCGGTATGAGTGCTGGAGCACTCTCCGAGTCCACATATAATGTAGCATCTGGCTCGGAAAGGACCTCATAAACTTCGAAAAACACATACACACACACACACACACACACACACACACACACACACGAGGTATCATCAGCGGACATGGTAGAACTTTACCAGACTGCGCGGACGCATGAGACATAATGAGTCGCGTTCTGAGAAAACTGGTCATAATGCTCTTGCTAAAAGTGTCGTCTGAGATAAGCCTGTGCAGTCCGCACAGGCTAATCAGGAACGACACTTTTCGCCTTAACTGGATTTTCGTGTAGAAGAGACTTCCTTTAAACGAAAAATATCATAAAAGCGGAAAGTGTCGTCCCTGATTAGCCTGTGCGGACTGCACAGACTAATCTGGGACGACACTTTTCGCACATGCATTATGCCCAGTTTTCTCAGACCGCGACTCTAATAATCATTTTCGCACGACGCGGATTGTACCGCATACATTGACGATTCATGAGTTCAATATCGGATATGGGTGCTTAAGCATCTTCAGATCGGTGTTTGCTCAAGTCCTCGCGTGTGCGCATGAAGTATGTATTTATCCATGCATCGGCGTTCTGAGGACTTCGATACTGCAATCTAGTCGGTCCCAGCTTTGTCATTTTGTATTTCATCGAGTTGTTATCTTTATTTTGTTCTAAAATGGCACTTTCGAATTTAAGAAGAATTAACTTTTCTTCAAAAAATATTTCAGGGTTATCATTAATTTGTTTAAAGGGGCCTTTTCACAGATTTTGGCATTTTTTTACTTATTCATTAAATGCTTTATATCGATAAATGTAAACATTGGATCGTAAAAGCTCCAGTAAAAAATCAAGAATAAAATTAAAAAAAGGAAAAGAACATTGCCCGGACCAGGTTTCGAACCAGTGACCCCTGGAGTCCTGCCAGAGTCCTGAAGTAAAAACGCTTTCGCCTACTGAGCTATTCCGCCGAGTACATATACATGAAGTATTTTATACCTTATATAAGCAATCTTCGTAGTTTCACAAAATTTAACGACAAAAACAGAACTCTCCAAATTATTCAATCGTTTCGCGTTGCAACGCTTTATAATTTTTAGGTTTTAAAATCGTCAAAAGATGCATATAATGGCTATATTAGACCATGGTAAATGTTCAGTATTACTGTTTCCTCACAAATATCATAACTAAAACGAAAATTTGCGAATCTGATACAACTTTTTTCAATTTTGTCAATTTACCAAAGCGTGAAAAGATCCCTTTAAAATGTTTGAACCCAATCGTATTTGAAGCGGTTATCTGTAGTCATGTGCCTTTTGGTTTTATACATTCGTCAACCAAAAACAAACAACACGGAGAACACAAAAAGATGAACACAAAATGCCGTTGATTTTCCTTGGCTATGTTTTTATATTAAATGAAAATAAAACATCTATAATTTATTACCATATCATAATCATAGTATGGTAACCACGAACATGCATTATATGTATATTTTATACTAGCAATTCATTCGAGTTTCAAAATACTAATTTTGTTCGCCGCTTCATATCTGCGTATTCCTGCCAGTTTTAGACACACCCAGTACTTTTATGGCGCCTTTGTTTCAAAGCACGTCTGGCTGCATAATTGTGGAAACAATTTATTGTTTTCCTAACATCTGGCTTGCATTTTTATTTTGCTGCGAACTTTGTAATGTTATTAAAACATTCGCGTTATTGTTTGGGCGTGGAAAACGTTTATGGAGATTTGTTTGGTCTATTTTAGGCGCAGCATTTGGAAACCTTTGTGGTTCATTGTCACATCATCAACAATGGTGTGCAGTATGAAAAGAAATTATTTACAAGGGTGTTGGCAGTTGCTGCGAACATCTTGTAGTGGATCCCAATTTAATTAATTTGACATAATTTTCTTTGAAATTGCGAATTCTCCATAACACATTAAACATTTTCCATTAACACGGATCATTAACTATACATGTATATTGTTTATATTCATATTATAATTGATTGCGCGATAAAGTTATGGTATTAAATCTAAAAACATTGATTTCAATCCTTAAACATTTACTGGTCGGTTTTACTTCAAAAAGCTTTTAGTTTGAGAGAACTTTATTGTTTTAGTTTCAAACCATCGATTATATCTTGCGTAATCTTTGCATAATAATGCTCCCAATATTTGAATTATCTTATCAATGGGGTCGCGCTCGATTCGCATTGTTTCTGCCGTATCTGCAAAGTTAGCGGCTGATATCTTTATTACATGATTAATGCTGTATGTAACCTATTACAGGATTAATGCTGTATGTAACCTATTTACAAAAACAACTAGATTCCTAGGGCGGATTGTTTGGCCCGCTTGTTTGTCCGGCTCATTACCGCTGCAGCAATGAGTCATATGCAGCATCAATTAATCTTACCTGATGATCATGTTATTTATTATACCCCCATTAACATTGTTAATGGGGGCTATATAGGAGTCACTTTGTCGGACGGTCTTTCCCGAAATTTCATCCGATCTTCACCAAACTTGGTCACAAGTTGTATCTGGATGATCTATAGGGCAAGTTTGAATATGTGTCATGCCGGGTCAAAAACTGGGTCACTTAGTGTGTTTTGAACCTAAAGTTTGTCCAGACCATAACAAGGTCAATGTCACACTTGGAGTTCAAGGGTCAAATGCTTGTCCGGGCCATAACTTTATCATTTATTGTGAGATTTTAAAATCATTTGGCAAACTTGTTCACCATCATGGGACGGTGTTGTCGCGCGAAAGAATTACGTCAATATCTCGAAGATCAAGGTCACACTTTGAGTTCAAAGATTAAAAATGGCCATAAATGAGCTTGTCTGGGCAATAACTATGTCGTTCATTGTGAGATTTTAAAATGATTTGGCACATTTGTTCACCATAATGGGATGGTGCGTTGCGCGAAAGAATTACGTCGATATTTCCAAGGTCAAGGTCACACTTTGAGTTCAAAGGTAAAAAATGGCCATAAATGAGCTTCTCCGGGCCATAACTATGTCATTCATTGTGAGATTTTAAAATCATTTGGCATATTTGTTCACCATCATTCAGAGGGGGTAATCACGTGACAAACAAGATGGCGACGTCCATGCCGAGGCAGGTATTTTTCGTCGTTTAATACCCTTTATTATTTGTATAATTATTTTTTATTCCGCCCACTTTCCAGCCATATTAAAAAGAAAGTTACTGACTTTTATTTCTAAGTAATATTCGCTCTATATCTCGACTTTACTCGGTGCAAAGTTTCTTAGCGGGATGACCTAAAGTGAGCGTCATTTAAAAAATAAACAGAAGTAATAAAGGGTATAAAACGGCGAAAAATAACTGTCTCGGTATGAACGTCGCCATCTTGACTATCAAGTGATTACCCCCTCTCATCATTGGATGGTGTATCGCGAGGAAGAATTACGTCGATATCTCCAAGGTCAAGGTCACACTTTGAGTTCCAAGGTCAAAAATGGCCATAAATGAGATTGTCCGGGCCATGACTATGTTGTTCATTGTGAGAATTTAAAATCATTTGGCTAATTTGTTCACCATTATTGGACGGTGTGTCGCGCGAAAGAATTACGTCCATATATGCAACGTCAAGGTCACACTGTGAGTTCAGAGGTCAAAAAAAGTTCAAAGGTCGTAATGGCCATAAATGATAATGGCATTATAATTCTTAAAAATCGCCATAAATTTGATTCTCTTGTTTTGTGAAGACAGCATGCAAAATAGTCTGTGTCAATGCGGCACGTGGGGGTATACGTCACGTCTGTGACAAAGCTCTAGTTGACTCTAGCAGTGTGGATCGCAGTTTGTATGGCCTTAAAATATATTTATTTATCGTATACTTATAAATGGTATTTTCTCTATACTTATAAATGGTATTTTCTCTTTGGTATGCAAGATAAAATTGTGTGAACGTTTTACATACATGTATAAGCCATGTATCAAATCTACTGTAATAATACATTGTACAAAAATTCACAATAACATTTTAGTTGAAAGTACCGGTAACACTTGGTTTTCATGTGTTTGACTTTGAAATGAAATTGTATAGTAATATAATGTATGTTTTTTTTTTGAAAAAATATGTCACAGAAGAACATACACACTTCAATTTCCGAGTGCTTTAGCTCATTTTTTTTTCTTAAATATATTCCCAATTTAACAATGTGTAGTTATATTTATGTTTTCCTTATGTTGTTGCTTGCCTCTACCGCGTCTTGATACGTTTTTCATTGACATGATGCCTTTTAAAAGGCATATCATCGCAGTCGATTTCCTACATGCTTTATCATGCCAGACTGCTGAGTATTAAATGCCGACATGCAATTAATAACTCACTCATTGTTTGCCGTATAAGCGAGATAATACGCAATCTTCTAAATCAATTCGGTTCACGAAATTAATTGTATACGCTATTGATTCAGGCAGAAAGGTTTAAATCAAGGCACGCCCACAGCTCAAACATCGGACATTGTGGTATTGAATTTCACGTAGCCGTAGATAGCGGGGATGTTTGTATACTCCATCGAGAAACAGGCCCCCTCTGAGTTTGTTTAATCAAGCCCAGCAACCTCGAGCCCAGTTCATGTTTTGGGAATAAGACAATAGCCATGACGTGCCGCTGTCAAGGGGGTGTACGTAAACAATACATCAGTAGGGTTTTAAAACTTTAAGCGAGGCATGGGTGTCTATGTAGAATATACTGCGGATTTGTGTCGACATTTTTGTGTAAACTTGCAGTGAGGTGATGTATCTGTTTTCAGAATATTTGAATTTTGGCCATTACTATTTTATACTATTAGTAGTAAATGGCATCGGTTATTACAATGCACATTGATACTACTTATATCAATAAAATCTTGCAAGTCGTTGAACATACTTCGAACAATTTAAGCCAAATATAGCTTTGATAATACGAGTTAATGTAATTTTTTCACCATTCGAAAATATTCCTGACCACATGCTGACGAACCTTTCCATCAATTATTATTTGTTATTATTGCGTTTTCTTTGAACAACCAGTGTCTACATGTCAATAAATAATGTGATAGAACTGTTATTGTAAAATTTCACAGATTACACAATACACCACGCACCTGAACCAATATGTTCTATGAATGTAGATAAAAATCCATTATCTTGGCCAAAAACTTTCTAATGCATCGTGAACGTTCACTACCTTGGCTGAATTTATACAATGAGGAAGCGATGGTTATATGGGCGTGGCAAGGGTATATATTAGATAAAAGCTGAGTCATGGTCTGCTTATTGAAATA
The DNA here is from genome assembly GCF_020536995.1 of Dreissena polymorpha. NCBI lineage: Eukaryota > Metazoa > Mollusca > Bivalvia > Myida > Dreissenidae > Dreissena > Dreissena polymorpha. The sequence goes on along the minus strand of NC_068361.1, from coordinate 79,552,386 downwards.
TTGACAACGATGACTTCATTTTTTAAATATTTGAACACATTTTGTGTTTGTTCTGTGCAATACATCTTTTTATGTTGTATACAATGAATAATGTAGAAAACGTCAGTTACGACAGTTACATTTACGCTTCAATGTGCTTAAAACTTTTTTCGGTAAAATCAATAATTGTTCAATGTCATTTGTATATATGAGTCGTGTTCTGAGAAAACTGGACATAATGCATGTGCGTAAAATGTCGTTCCAGATTAGCCTGTGCAATCCGCACAGACTAATCAGGGACGACACTTTCCGCTTTTATGACATTTTTCGTTTAAATGAAGTCTCTTCTTAGCAAAAATCCAATTAAGGCGGAAAGTGTCGTCCCAGATTAGCTTGTGCGGACTCCACAGGCTAATCTGGGACGACACTTTACGCACATGCATTATGCCAAGTTTTCTCAGAACACGACACATATATATGTTGCTGAATAAGTTGTAAAACTGGACATTCATGTATCTATTATTTAACCCGATGTTGGTTTGTGTTCAACTGTAAATGCTTTGAAATTACCATGTTTTCCAATTATGACTCGTTAATTGTAGATTTAGATTCATTATCAAATACAACACATGCTCAGTATATTCTGATAATTAAATTAAAGTTGCATTTAGTGAAACAAACTGCTTAGTTAATAATTATAATAATAAAATACCGAATACCAATATTGGTTACTTAATACTAAATGCCTACAGTCCGTTGGATTTATTTCCCGTGGTTGTCAAAAGCTGTCATCTTATAATTTATGGGCATTTTAACATTTCACTTTAACAGCAGTTGACATGTTTAAGTTGCAAATAAAAGTATCTGAATTGGTAAGTATGCTAATTTTTTAATTGGAAAGTCAATGTAACTAATTAATACATACAGAGGAATTGGGCGTATAGTTTATGCGGTGAACAGTCATAAATCTTCATTCTCATGTTAATTTGCTAGCTTCACGCTGTTCTTGGGTATTGCTTTTGTTTAAAATAAAATATTAACCGATTTTCACATGAGAACGAGCTTTTGCAAGTGCACCGTTGCTCCGAGTATTTTGTTCTGATACGTTTTTTTATTCTTAATCAATTCGATAAATTGCAATATAACTGACAAAAATTAAAGGGAAATTTTAAGTACTGTTTCCTGTCGAGATTATAGTACTTTGCTGGGATTTGAAGATAATTCGCCATATGTTGACATTGCTGTATTTATTTCCGGAATAAATTTTTGTCGATTTAAATAAATTAAAACAATGATTTGCTTACAAATTGAACCACGACGAAATAAGTCACGCATGAAACCGACATAACGTACTTTAAAGGCCAATAAACAATCGTTTAAAAAATATGCTCATTCGAAAATAATTGACAAACATTTTGAAGCTAAATGTATGTGTTCAAGTATATATGCGCCAAGACTTGCGTTTTATATTCTATATTTTCGTTGTTTATTATCTAGATTGTTTTTTGTTTCTTTGGCTCAAAAAAGATGAGCGATGCTTAAATAATCGATTGCAACATTACAATACATTAGAGTCGCGTTCTGAGAAAACTGGGCATGTGCGTTAAGTGCCGTCCCAAATCAGCCTGTACAGTCCGCACAGGCTAACTAGGGACGACACTTTCCGCCTAAATTGGATGTTTGCTAAGAAGATTCTTCATTAAAAAATGTCATACGAGCGGAAAGTGTCGTCCCTGATTAGCCTGTGCGGACTCCACAGGCTAATCTGGGACGACACTTTACGCACATGCAAAATGCCCATTTTTCTCAGAACGCGACTCATTATAATAAGTGTGGACTCGGTACAGTTTTGATTTGTCTACCACGCAACACTTTTCTTACGATCAAGCCTGAAGGATTAATGCTTATCGATAATGATTGTGATTGACATACTAATAATATAAAGTCAGAAAAAGTGAAGATTTAATTCCCCACATATTAATATAATATTTTGTAATTTGCAGTTTTCCGATCAAAGTAAAAAAAACCTCCCCAAAACTTAACAATTAAATTAACAATAACAACAACGCACTAAAGTCTGGAAAATAACGGTTTGCAAAGTATGATTCTATAGTTTCTGAACGTCTGTACCGGTAATGCCGCTGCAATTAATCGAATACATAAACTGATCACTACGATAATACTTTGCATTCGCTCCAAGCGCTGTCGGGTATTGATACAATTGAATACATGTCTTATTGTTGCAAAACAACAGCAACACACAACAACAACGAAATATTACTAGCAGTAGTTTTCAGTGAAATGAAAGTTATTTTTTTTTAGAATTCGTTTCCTAGCTCGATAGCACTACGAGTGTGCTCTGGTCGACATTATAACACTACTTTTACATGTATTGTGATATTGTAAATTTGTTTATGTGAATTACTTTGCCCGTACATAAAGAGTATCACTAAATATTCGCCCGACGGCTCCGTTATTTGACACAGTTATGTATTTAATTATGTTTGGTTAATTAGAGGAATTTGGTTAATTAGCGTTACAGAGGAAACAAGGGGGTCGCTGGCAGACTATTTCGTATAAAAAAACAACAAATCCTGTCACGTAAATCTAGGCGACTTTTCTAAATTGTAGGTTATTTAACGTTTATTCGATTTCTTCAATCTCACTTTATCATATATGGCTACTTTCCTAGATAACTTGTCAGTTTGATTTAAGCGTCAGGCCATAAATGGCGTTATGATTGTGATAGCTAGTTTGTTTAAGCGGGTATATTTGTAGTAAATATGTTTACTTCATGTCCTAGAGGATTTCATTTATTTCATACAATTTAAACTGCCTCTTCATCAGATGTGCGTGTATTTTGATCTTTTAAGCGTATGCGTTTGACGTCATCGCCTTTAACATGCTGAGAATGTATTTATTATTTTGCATTGATGGTTGCGTAGAAGAAAGCACAATCAGCATGCTACTTTTCTCATAAAACGAATTAAAAGCCAACAAATACCACGTTTAAATCACTTTTCGCTGACATAAAGCGATGTTTACAGCGTATACAAAAGATATTATTTGTTAACGCTGTTATCGCACCAATAATCTTCAGGGTATAATGACGTGCAATATTGAATGCCAAACAGTCTGAATTGAAGCTTGCTCAGTTCTTCGTAGATTGATGCGAAATCTAAATTGGGCCTCGCTCTGGGAAAACGGGGCTTAATGCATATGCGGATAGTAAGGGACGACACTTTTCTCCTCAATTGAATTTTCGTTAAGAACAGGTTTCCTTAAACGAAAATACCATAAAAGCAAAACGTGTCGTGTCGGATTAGATAGTGCGAACATGGACAACTTTTTACGCACAAAACTTGGCTCAATTTTATTACTATGTGTTACTTTTCGCTTAATACATTTCTCTCTGTCTGAGTATTTTAAAGCCTGAATGCTTTAGAAAGAAAACGGAACTTGTTCAATTGACCATGATTTGTTTAGGTTTTTATATCTTATATTCAATTCAACAGTTTTTTTTAATTGTTTAAAATAAGTAAAGTGTTTACATTGTTTGATAGGCCAAATATGAATGTTACTATGTCTATATGTAAATATTTATGTTTTTATTATGCAATATACATACATGTATACATATTCACATATATTACTAGTATATTAAAATAGTTTGTATGCAAAGTAGTATTTAAGTAAAGTTAATCATATTTACTTTATGAGTTTATACAACGCTTAATCTGACGCATGCGACGTTGCTTTAGCGTGAGATTTACCGACGACTAATAAAAAAACAACACATTATTTACGTATGTAAGTATTAAAACAACAACAACGACAAACCTATTTATTTCAGCAATGAAGCTTGCAATAACGCTACAACAATAAAGCATCTAGCCTACAGTAGTGATTATAAACAATACTTCTGGGTCAGATGTATGTATTTGTTATTTGAACACCATTAACACGACAGGTGCATACAAATTAATAATTGAAGCCTCTATCACGGAGTGCTGCAGACTCTACCCACTTAGCATATTTATGTCTAGTGGACTCTCCCATCCTTCTAAATTGGATCAATTAATTTCCAAAATTAGGGATGTCTATAATATTTATTTCTATATTGAGAATATTTCTTACAGAAATTCCTTTAAGAAAACAGCGCAGACCCAGATGAGACGCCGCATAATGCGGCGTCTCATCTGGGTCTACGCTGTTTGCCAAGGCCTTTTTTCTAGACGCTAGGCATATGGGTTTAACTAGAGTGGCGAGGCCAAACTGGCCCGCATTAAGAACACTTCCGTGGTAGACGCCGCTGTATCACACAGGTGTAACAATCCGAGGAATGCTTTATCACAACGGATCAGGGCGTACATCGAATCTGGTCCTTCAAAAACGATGTTTATGTTGGATTAACGGTGTCGTTGTGAGGCCAGACGTCAGTTACACTTGTGGTTCTGATACCATTGCGCAACTAAATATATAGACCTATTTTATAAATTTGAAAATATTGCGTATTGTACTCGCGTACTGTCGGGGCTATTGAAGTGTTTGAAAAATGCTGAATGTATTTTGAATTGTTTAGTCTGTGGCTTAGGCTAGATGTCAGTATAAGTTTTATTTCTGGCGCCTTATTATTGTATATCGAAAACATCGTAAGAAAAATATTTATATTGACCATACTCATTGGCATTTTCCTTTCATATGAGCAATGACTTGAATTTATTTGATGTCCGCTTGGAATGCTGCTTAACGTTTACGAATAATCATCGTATTGTTTACTACTGTTTGCTTCAATGGTGTTTTTCAATTTGTATATGCTCTAAGATTTAAGAGTTCACATAAAACCGATTGCAGACAACAACAAAAACAACAAAATCAACAGAAAATACTCGGGTTGGCACGAGGAGGTCCGTTTAATTGAAACCCTCCCACTGGCAAGAGTTGTAAATACCTCGTCAGCAGGAATCATCCATTAAAAAACCCCATGTCGAGAATACATTTAGAGCATTCATCAGTGACGTAGTATCACTTGTCTACAAGAGCGAGATATACGAATGTCGATAAAAACATTTGTACTGCCATGTTAAAAGGGCCGTCCAACAGATTTTGGCATGTATTGAAGCTTGTCATTAAATGCTTTATATTGATAAATTTAAAAATTTGAACTAACAATCTCCTGTAAAAAACGAGAATACAATTTAAAAAAAGGAAAAAAGTAAACCTCAACAGGGCTCGGACCACTGACCCCTGGATTCCTGGAGTAAAAAGCCTTCCGCCTAGACCACTCGACCATACACGCTCATGTTTTGAGCAGATGTATTTTATAGCTATCGTCGTAGTTTCTCAAAATATCGTTTCGCGTCGTTACGACGCTTTATCTGTTGGACGGTAGCTTATCTATCTGTAACTTATCTGTAATTTTGCTCTGCAATTTAAAAATACTATAAAGCATTTGTACTGAAATGTAAATGTACGATCAAGCATTTGTACTGCAATGTAAATATACGATTAACGTGTGTACTGCAATGTAAATAGACGATAAACATTGTTCTGCAAAGTAAATAGACGATATAAGTTAACATGTCTTCTTAATATACGATAATACATTCGTTCTGCAATGCAAATAAAGTTCTAGTGAACGAGGTTACCGGTATTAAGACGTCGGCAATTTGTTATTGCGTACACGCGTACGGCACATGTGATTGGACGTCGTTTTTTCAACGAAATCGGCTCCGGAAAAGCAAGTGTGGATAATGCAGTATATTGACATCAAACAGTAAATTGCAGTAGAGCATGAGGTTAAAAGAAGAAGGGTTGTTTAATGGTGTTTCAACTTTATTTTTTAATATTTTATATTAGCGCCGGCAAAATGAACCACGCCTATAGAAGTAACAGATGCGCCGACAAAAAGCGTTTGACAATAACGCGCCGACAGCAACAGCACAAAAAATCAGCAGTAGCAGTTTTACTGATACCGCCCTTTCCGTAAAACATGAAATTCGATATGATTATATTGCTTTGTGTTAATATTCACTATTACATATTCCTCATTGAATTAAGTGCTTTCCATTCGCACACTTACCAATACAGTAAGTGAACATTATCACAAGGAAATGTAACGTTATTACGTGAAAAAATAAAAAAAAACGAGTGGACAATCTTTTAATTTCCTACAGATTAAGACTTGTCTTAGGGAACTAAATGAGTCTTTGTATCCGTAGCGACGATATGATTATTGTGCAATATTGGCGGTAGCACCAACAAATAAGATGCAATTATTGCAAAGAGCAAAATATAAAACAACCACACACGTATCACTAGTTACTGTAAACGAGGTAAAGTTGGAGACGTGGAAATGTTTGCGATTTTCACGAAAACACGACGAACTCTCTCATATATCCGCCAGCCAGAATTGCGCCCATCGTTGAACTAGATATAAACTTTGTCTTACTATAATACCGAATTGAGATTGAAATACATTTAGCGGTTGAAGAAATATACAAAAACATTATACTTATGGGAACACACTATTTATTACTATGTTGTATTTGATACTGGAAAGTAACCGAAAACAGGTATCGCGGCTGGTATCAAGCATACAGTCATCGCGAAAAGTAAATACATTTTCAACCCGTTTCTCAAATTATCTGTAGCTAACTATTGGGTTACTGCCAGAGTACACAATTGTCGGAGATAAGAAACTGTCATTTATAAAATTTGGGTATTAAATTATTGTCAATTATGACGTTTAATGCTAATTTAATAGCAATTCAGGATAAAGAAATAACAAACAATGTTGACATAATTTTAGTTAACAGGTATGTTATCGGTCCAGTAAAACATTTTATTATAGACTATGATTAATTATATTTTTTTTTAGATTCTATTTATATTACGCATCACTAACAAAGTATAACAATTCGTTAACGTCCGTAAATCTTACGGTCATGTAAAGAAGTACGTGAAAACCACCGATTAATCATATTGGACGTTGCAAGAAGTTATTTACAACATTTTCACAACTGGGTTTATTTTTACGCGGTTTTATATAGAAGATTCGCTTACAAAAGTGACATTTTCTCACCGCCTAATATCTAGTATTTGATTCCGCTAACTTTTCGACACGCGGAAATTTCCACTTGTACAGTTTTTGTTGTGTACGCACGCGCTGCTGTTGAAAGAAATTATTGGAATTGCCACGTCAGAAGACGCTGTAAATACGTAGATGTGATGGGGGGGGGGATGATACCTAGAACGTTGATCTCGTGGTTGCGGGAATACTTATTAGTACGAGGGCGTCGCCACATTCCATCGCTCACTTGTTATTTCTTGTTTGTTTTAATAGGATCTTCTGGTAGATTATAAGTGTTCTTCAATATCGCGTTCCCTTGCATACGTACTTGTTTGTTGTTTAAGTCGAAAAAATATTTCGAGAAATGCACCACTAGTCAAAAATTACTGAATCATTTATTAAGATAAATATAATTTTTCAAGTAAATAACTCATCGCAGTTTTTAATTCCATGTAACTTGTGTACTCTGCCACTAGTGACTATAAATGGTGTAAGGAAATTAACTGTTGATTTTGTACATAGACATGCACGTGCGTTCGCCCGTTAGTACGCGAACATGCGTTTTTACATTTTACATGGAGTCAATCTCAACTAGGGACGATCGTGTGTTATTAACATAATCATAGTTTTATAATCATAGTTTTATAAAAAATATAACATTTGGGTTTGGCTTCTGTAAAAAGGTTACACTTAATATACCTTTAGCCCGCCAATAAAGACTACCGGTTATATTTTTTTTTTGTAAAGCCAACATTAACGAAACAGTATCTAATAAGTTAGGACAATAAATTACATTAATTTAAATTAGCAACTTTTTTCTTTAGCGTGAGTGAATATCGTATCGTTTTTTCCGTGATACTGGCGCGATTTGATTAACCGCCTTTGGCAGGTTGTTGGAAATAATTGCCAACATTGCGGGATTAATTTGCTTTAATTTTATCCACAGCGCACGCTCCCTTTCTGCAAATAAGTTAAATGATAAATGTGTTTGTGCAGTGTCATTACAGCTTTCATTACCGTCCAAGTGTAGGCCACATAATTTAAATGTTTGGTTTCTTTGACATTTTGATTGATAAAAGTGTCCTATTTTTGGCAGAAAGCACATGCTGTATATCAAATTGTACTTACGTTTGATACAAATGTGTGGTACTATTTAATGTGTAATTTTCCAAATTTTCTAAAATGTGGGATCCAAATGCTGTTTATGTAAAGTATGACAAAAAAGAAACGAAATATTTTTTAATGAAATACGCACATGTCAAAGTATACATTTAATAAATAAACGAGTTTTATTGACTGCGTTTTTTTAAAAAGATTATGCGTGAGTTTAAGACCTGGTTGGCAAATCCATGAAACTACAGTGTCGGCTAACCGTGGCCTGTACGATTCTGATGGTGCAGAAAGTTGCTTCATAAGCCAACGCCTTGCGTCATTAGCTAAATGTTTGTATCGCTAATATGTTTTTGTATGTTAGTATGTTTTTGGATGCTACCGAGACTTTTGAAGGTTGATTGTATACATTTGGAACAAGACATTAATAAACAATTTAGCGATCTTTATATCAATATTATCTGTTAACACTGGTATGGGCAGTTTTTCGAACTAAAAAGTTGAGACCCGCCGTCAAGTAAAAAAAATCTTACGCAATATTGTCAGTTTGAATTGTGACTCTTAAAAACTAGTGAACGAGACCTATTTTGGGCTTAAGTCTAAATCTGTCCATGTACCGGTATTTCTAAACATATAAGATTGTTACTATATTCATAGAACCAACCATTCCTTAACTGTACTTTTTGTGCACTCAAAAGCTTTTGCGTTTCGGATCGGAAAATGCACACACACACACACACACTTTAAAGGGGCCTTTTCACAGATTTTGGCATATTTGAAGTTTGTCATTAAATGCTTTATATTGGTAAATGTAAACATTGATCTTAAAAGCTCTAGTAAAAAATCAAGAATAAAATTAAAAAAGGGAAAAAAAGTAGCCGGTACCAGGGCTCGAACCAGTGACTCCCGGAGTACTGGAGTTAGTCTGATGTCTGATGTAAAAACGCTTTAGCCCTCTCGGCTATTCCGCCGGGTAAACATAGTGTAAGTATTTTATACCTTATAAATAAGCAATCTTCGTAGTTTCGTAAATTTAAACGACAACAACAGAACTCTCCAAATTATTCAATCGTTTTGCGTTGCAACGCTTTATAATTTTTAGGTTTTCAAATCGTCAAAAGATACATATACTGGCTATATTGGACTATGGTTAATGTTTCAGTAATACTGTTTCCTCACAAATATCATAACTCAAACGAAAATTTGCGAATCTGAAACAACTTTTTTCATTTTTGTCAATTTACCAATCCGTGAAAAGATCCCTTTAAATTCTGTTTTTGTTTCTGCATGCTGATTCTATCCAATATGAAACAGGATATGCGCAATAAGGCTTTTATTATAGTTTGCACGATTTACATCAAAGAGCTTTTGCGGTTTTGTGAAGAATTTTTATAAATTATATAGTTCTTTTAAAAATCGATGTTAATAAGTATTTTCCCATGTCAAACAAGGAACACGTGCTATGCCTCTTTATGATGTTGAGTTATTGAAGTATATATTGTAGTCTGCAATTGTAGAACAGGAAGAGGTATCGTGGTTTCATATGAAATTCGGTACACGCCCAAGATAAGGACTCGAGTGTCTTTATTGGCCATCGTGAACGAAAACTTGTTGTTTTGGTATATGTATAGCAAGGAAGTGCAGTTTTGAAGAGGTGTAAAGTTTTGCACCCTATTCATTTACGCCATGCACTTAAAAATTGCACAAACCGAAATGCGAAGCGTTTTAGTGAAGGGCATTTGGATATACAGCTGTTT